>NC_041385.1:398414098-398420668 GCF_002162155.2 Triticum dicoccoides | reverse complement strand
AAAAACCATCGACCCCCCTCCCCAAAGTCGCCTAAAGCGGGAGGTGCGACGCACCTCGCCTACCGTGGCGGCCTAGTGTCGCCTCACCGATAGACCCAAGTCGCCTAAAAACCATCGACCACCCTCCCCAAAGTCGCCTAACGTGGGGGGTGCGGCGCACCTCGCCTACCGTGGCAACCTAGTGTCGCCTCACCGATAGATCCAAGTCTCCTAAAAACCATCTACCGCCCTCCCCAAAGTCGCCTAACGCGGGAGGCGCGGCGCACCTCGCCCACCTCGGCGGCCTAGTGTCGCCTCACCGATAGACCCAAGTGCTACGTCTTGAGCTTGCGTTGGTTTTCCTCGAAGAGGAGAGGGTGATGCAGCAAAGTGTAGCGTAAGTATTTCCCTCAGTTTTGAGAACCAAGGTATCAATCTAGTAGGAGGCTCCTCAAAAGTCCCACGCACCTACACAAACAAACTGAGAACTCGCAACCAACGCAATAAAGGGGTTGTCAATCCCTTCACGGCCACTTGCGAAAGTGAGATCTAATAAAGATAGTATGATAAGATAAATATATTTTTGGTATTTTTAATATAGATGCAAAAAGTAAAGATGCAAATAAAGTAGATGGAAAGTAAATATGATAAGAGATAGACCCGGGCGCCATAGGTTTCACTAGAGGCTTCTCTCAAGATAGCATAAGTATTACAGTGGGTGAACAAATTACTGTCGAGCAATTGATAGAAAAGCGCATAGTTATGAGATTATCTAGGCATGATCATGTATATAGGCATCACGTCCATAACAAGTAGACCGACTCCTGCCTGCATCTACTACTATTACTCCACACATCGACCGCTATCCAGCATGCATCTAGAGTATTAAGTTCATAAGAACAGAGTAACGCATTAAGCAAGAAGACATGATGTAGAGGGACAAACACATGCAATATGATATAAACCCCATCTTGTTATCCTCGATGGCAACAATACAATACGTGTCTTGCAATCCTTTCTGTCACTAGGTAAGAACACCGCAAGATTAAACCCAAAGCTAAGCACTTCTCCCATGGCAAGAAAGATCAATCTAGTAGGCCAAACCAAACTGATAATTCGAAGAGACTTGCAAAGATAACTCAATCATACATAAAAGAATTCAGAGAAGATTCAAATATTATTCATAGATAAACTTGATCATAAACCCACAATTCATCGGATCTCGATAAACACACCACAAAAAGAGTTTACATCGAATAGATCTCCACAAGAGAGGGGGAAAACATTGTATTGAGATCCAAAAAAAGAGAAGAAGCCATCTAGCTAATAACTATGGACCCGTAGGTCTGTGGTAAACTACTCACAACTCATCGGAGGGGCAAGAATGTTGATGTAGAGGCCCTCCGTGGTTGCTTCCCCCTCCGGCAGAGTGCCGGCAAGGGCTTCAAGATGGGATCTCGCCGATACAGAAGGTTACAGCGGTGGAAATTGTGTTTCGTGGTGCTCCTGGATGTTTTCGGGGTACGTAGGTATATATAGGAGGAAGAAGTACGTCGGTGGCCGCCCGAGGGGCCCACGAGACAGGGGGGCGCGCCCTATAGGGGGGGCGCCCTCCTATCTCGTGGGGCCCTTGGAGAATTCTTGACTTGCACTCCAAGCTCTCCGGATCAGATTTGTTCCAAAAATAACGCTCCCGAAGGTTTCATTCTGTTTGGACTCTGTTTGATATTCTTGTTCTTCGAAATACTGAAATAGGCAAAAAAAGAGCAATATGGGCTGGGCCTCCGGTTAGTAGGTTAGTCCCAAAAATGATATAAATGTGTAAAATAAAGCTCATGAACATCCAAAAGGGGTAATATAATAGCATGGAACAATCAAAAATTATAGATACGTTGGAGACGTATCACCAAGTCGCCTAAAAACCATCGACCACCCTCCCCAAAGTCGCCTAACGTGGGGGGTGCGGCGCACCTCGCCTACCCGTGGCAGCCTAGCGTCGCCTCACTGGGCGAACCAAGTCACCTAAAAAGCATCGACCATCCTCCCCAAAGTCGCCTAACGCGGGAGGTGCGGCGCACCTCGCCTACCTTGACGGCCTAGCGTCGCCTCACCGGGCGAACCAAGTCGCCTAAAAACCCTCGACCACCCACCCCAAAGTCGCCTAACGCGGGGAGGTGCGGCGCACCTCGCCCACCTCGGCGGCCTAGTGTCGCCTCACCGGGCGATCCAAGCCGCCTAAAAACCCTCGACCACCCTCCCCAAAGTCGCCTAACGCGGGGAGGTCAGGCACACCTCGCCCACCTCAGCGGCCTAGTGTTGCCTCACCGGGCGAACCAAGCTCCTAAAACCCCTCGACCACCCTCCCCAAAGTCGCCTAACGTAGGAGGTGCGTAGCACCTCGCCTACCATGGCGGCCTAGTGTCGCCTCACCGATAGATCCAAGTCGCCTAAAAAACATCGACCCCCTCCCAATGTCGCCTAACGCGGGAGGTGTGGCGCACCTCGGCTACCTCGGTGGCCTAGCGTCGCCTCACCGGGCGAACCAAGTCGCCTAAAAACCATCGACCACCCTCCCAATGTCACCTACCTCCATATTTCTTTTCCTGCAATACATTTTGTTTTCCTATTTTTGTTTTTGTACTGCATTTTTTTCCTTAGTAAATAGTAATATCATTTCGTATTTTTCCGGGACACACTAACGAAAACCACCATGTTTTCCTTTCTCCCCCCAAAAATAGGCATGATTGCAGCATATATATGCTATACAACATCGACAACTGGGACGGCGCCCATGTCCTGGAGTATGGGCCAAAAGACATAGGCAACATGATGATGATACTAACAGCAAAAATGGTGGACAACGACCACAACGACGTCAATTGGGCAAAGATGCTCAACATCAAGAAGGTACAAAAATCTTAGTTATCAGTTTTTCAATGGCATAACACCAACCACTTCTGCACACAATAGCACAAAACATAAATTACATGGTCTTTTTCCACACAAATAAAACATATTCCAAATCAACTTTTTCGCTGCTGGGTGCATCAAGCACTTCAGTTTAGACCAGGCGTGCAAGTGGCACAATTGTGCCCTAACTCTTTTATGCACATTTTGTCTTCTTCTTCGGATGCAACTCAATGCCCGAATAGTACCTCTTGTCTCTCTTGCGTCCTTTAGTAGATGATTTTGGGGGGTTACACAAAGGATTTGCTTTAGGCTCTCCAACATAAGCTTCCGTGGGGGCAGATTGGGCTGGTGGCTGGGCTGGAGCCGCTGGCTTCTTCTTCCTCCTTGATTTATAAAGTTGGTTCAGTTTAGTCTCCAACGCGCGCCCATAGGACTTGCACAAAGCTGCTCCTGCATCAGACATACTGCCCAATTTAGAGATTTTGCCAAACATAGTATTCAGGGAAACATGCCTTATTTGTTGCAGAGACTCTTTAGGCATGGCATCAGGGACTTGTGTGTCAGGGGGCATATCAGTAAGAATAGCATTCTGAGTCCATCTAGGCAGTATGTAACGCTCAGGGATCTCATCAACACCAAGGTGGGTGAACACTTTCAAGATGTGGACGCAAAGCAGCCCATCCCTGTAAAACTTGCAACACTCACAACCCTAGTCTTGCTGATCAACCTGCGCTGTTACCATGTACAATCTACGCCCATAAATCACTGCATAAATTCTGTTAGGCTCAAGCAGGTACATGTTGCCGCCTTGAGGCCTAACATTATACATGCCAATCAAAGAAAGCTCATGTTGGAACCTGTAGTATATATCCCTTGTGTAAACTCGCAAGGCTTGCTTCTCAATTGGGAACAGGGACCAAAGCCTTGGCTCAAGCTCATCTGTTCGGTAATCATTACCCCCTTCTTTCACCAAGATCTTGTCATTTATCTTCTCATATTGCTTCACAAAGTTGAGCACAGAATTTTGTGGGTTAACGTACCTTTTTAGGTCAGCATTGAAGCCTTCACTGCGCTGAGTCGACTGCAGGAATGGGAAGAAACAGTTCCTAAAGTAGTAGGGGACCCAAAGATGCTTGATTGCATAGAGATCATCAAAGCGTTTATCACCAACAATACCATGCTTCTCAACCATAGCAGCCCACCTCGCCTCAAACTCCTCAGGAGTCATGCTCAAGTCTATCACCTCATTGAGTTCTTTAGCTAGCTCAGGATGCCTAACCAAGTAAGCACCCAACTTCTCTTGGGCTTTCTTGATGATATGCCAGCGGCAACTACGGTGAACTGCGTGTGGAACATGTTTGCTATAGAGTTTTTCATCGCCTGATCTTGGTTAGTTATGATGTTGAGCGGTGCAATGCCATGCATCACTTCAAGAAAGTCCCCAAACAACCAATCAAAGCTGGTCTCAAGCTCTTGCCGCAAGAAGCCACACCGCAGCATGAAAGACTGCCCATGCCTGTTCATGCCAATAAATGGAGCAAAGGGCATGTTATACATATTCATCAAGTAGGCCATGTCAAAAGAGATACAATCATTGTAAGCTTTTACGTAGGCCTCTCAAGCCCTCCCATCAACCCAAAACAAATTCTCAGCTCTGCCTATTCCATCTCTTTTGATTTTGAAGAAGAAGCCTGGGTCTTCTTCCTGCTTTTGCTCGAAGTAGGCAACTATCTCAGCCAAGTCACCTTCATTTGCCTCAGCACTGCGAAGGCTAGTTCTCATGTTGCTTATCGTTTTCGTCGTGTAGAACAATTGCAGCTTGGCCACAGAATTCAAACATAACCGTCATCATGCGACCTGTGTCCATGTTGCACCTATGTTCCAGGAACTCAACCTCTTCCGGCGGGATGCCTTGGTGAGAGCGGAGGTATTTAGTGAGAGATGGCTTGTCAATCAGTCTATGATTGTGGTCTGCAACAACACCTGTGACCACCCATTTGTTATTAGTCAGCTTGACTGTCATTTTTGCTCGACAACCAGTCTGTTTGATAAACTCTCTCCTCCTCTTCTTAACAAGCCCCCCTGGAGATTTATAAGAGCTACACCCTGCTTTCTTACTCCCAACATCTTGCCCATCGCCACAGCCATCAGAATCTGAGCTTAGTCTCTCAAACACGGGTGTGGGGGCATCATCATTGATTTTAGGCCTCCCTGACTTGTTGCAACAAAAAGTCTGCTTCTCAAGGACATTAGTGTACGAAGACCTTCTGGAAGTGTTGGCTTTCATCGAGAACCCAATTCTACGAGAGTAAGCTTTGTAGTGTGCCTTAGCACCTTCAACTGTGTCAAACTCCATGCCGACATAAGGTTCCTGTGGGCTAGATCGCACCTCGTTCTCATCAAAACCTAACAAGGCAGCACTACCCGTACGACCTTGTCCACCATTGCTAGGCATAGTTGCAGCCGGGACATGGCAGGGGCGGGCACGATAGTTTCAGCAGTTGCCGTCGCATCAGACACAACAGTAGCCGCAACACGAAACCCCACACCTACGACATCTTGGACAGGAGCAGAACACAAATCTGGCGACTCGCCCACCCCCTCGATCGAAATAGGGATTTTTTTAGGTTGGGCTTGTGTGCAGAACAGGGGATCACCATCATAGTCAACAAAGTCGTCGGGGAGCTCAATGAGATCAAGGCCGGCCATCTGCACATTTTCAGAAGACAAAATAGGGGGAAGGAATCAATACATATACTAAAATGAGCAGGGAACATTTTTTTTACTAAATCATTGATATGTTCACATACCAGGCTTTTTCTTTTTGCCTTTTTCTTTTGTGTTTTTTTAAGCAACTATAAATTCTCCCCCAACTGATTATTTTTTGCCCAGTTTCTACCCTGTTTCGTAAGATACTGGACCTTTTTGCAAGCAACATATAATAGTTTATTTTCCACTTTTTTATCTTTTTTATCATATCCTGATTGATAACATTTTTTCATACTATAAAACAGGCAAGATTCTACAATTAATCTGTCTTTTTTGTTTTATTTTTTGCAGAAGCAGCATGCATAACTACAGGGAAAGAAACAAGGACAATTCAAGAGCAAGCAACTTTTTCCTAGCACCACGGATGTATAGGAGACAAGAGAAAAGGATCAGATTTTGGGGCCCATAATTCAGGCTTGCAGCACTGATGTACATGAGGCAAATCTCCAACACCGGAGTACAGGAGGAGGACATCTGGGTACTACTAGTTCTAGCACAACTGCAAAGGATCGCATGGTCAAAATTGGGAACAGCCTTGGTACCTTTTGCTGGTAGTTTACTTGGGGAGATTTTGCCCAGTCTTGGAGATTATTTTGCCCACGTTTTCTTCAGGTTGTTGCCTGATCAGCATAAAAGAGTTGCAGGCAAGGCTGCGCTCTTCTCACGGTGTGTGTGTTTTCCACAACCTTTTTCTCCCTTTTTTCTTTCACTCTGTGTGTTTTGTTGTGGGAGGGAGAAGATCGCCACCTGCTAGGACATGGTGGGCGGCGGCTGGGGGGCAGAAGAGAATTGCCGCTAGGGGAAGAAGAGAATTGCCAAGGCTTAGGGTTCCCCCAGGGTAGGTGTGGAGATCACGTGGGGGGATGGGCACGCAGGGGGAGGGGCGTGGAGATCACGTGGGGTGCTTTTCTA
>NC_041385.1:398386974-398413625 GCF_002162155.2 Triticum dicoccoides | reverse complement strand
GCTGGATCCGATCGGATAGCGCGGGCGCTGCGTAGCAGCGTCCAACTATCAACTCTCTTTGAAACTTGAAGCTACATTCTTGGCAATCACTCTTATGGCATATCCGGGACGCAAGAAAGGAGGAGTACGTGTAATAATGGTACTGTGGTGCATCCTGCGAGAACTGCTTCAAAAATCTGAGCCTAATGTCCTTATGATGGTGCAGCATTGTTCTAAGCCCGAACCAGTAAATAGAAAACCACCCCTTAAACTCATTTGCTCAACATTCTTTCCACAAAAACTAGAAAAGTGGAGAAAATCCAATAAGGGGAGGTCCTGGTGAATACAAATCAATTGGAAACCAAACCCCGCATTCATGTCTCTAACAAGGCTGTCTAAGCTAAGCAGCCATGGACCCAGGGAATCTAAACCCATTAGGTAGAGTTTCAGCTGAAAGAAAACCAGGTCAATCTTCCGATCACGAGTCTTTACAAGCTTGAAATAACTTAAGCACAAGCGGGAGTCGCCCCTTTTTAAGTCAATATTTATGCGGCGCTGAACTAACGAGCGGATACCTAACCTTTGAAGGAGAAGAAAAGATGGATGTATCTTTCATTCATATCAATCAGATGTTCTTTGCTCAGGACTCCCATTTTACCATTGCTTAAGCCATATTACATAAAGCATAGTGAGTGATACGCAATGCTGGTACCACCATGTTTTTTTCCTCACTCTATGTAGCCACACTCGTTTGTCCATTTCTATTTATACTTATGTTAAATAGTATTTGTTGGTTGTAGAAGCACTGGCGTTCAAGGATTGCAAAATCCATAATATCAAGAAGTGGTAGGAACCTGGCTAAGCGTCCGGGTCAAAATATAGTTTTCAAATTAAGTTCCAAATTAGTAGATGCTGCCAAAGGGAGTGGGAGTGCCATAAGCAAAAAGTAAGCGACTAATAGAATGGCAGAGGCAAATTTGCACATTTTCGTTAATCCATGAACACAACAATAACATCACCAATAAGAGCATATCGCTGATTAACAATAGCTCCTATGACTCGAATACACATCAATTTTCGAGCTCCACTATTATCTGCTACATTTAAAAGGGTTTGAGATTGAATCATATTATTTTGACTTCAGTTTGTTATTTCAATGCAAAAGGATGAAAGAAATATTGTCTTTCCAGAAAGAAAAAACGGGCATTTTTTTATCTTCTATATCCTCAACAAGATATTGGGTAGTTCTGTCTTTTTTTAATCTTTTTTTCTTCTTAATCTTTCTATTTAGAATTCAGTTAATGACAAGATTTAGTATCCTTTCTTGCATTTTCGTAACTCGTGAAATGCCGAGTAGGCACGAATTCCCCGAATTTGCGAGGATAGCCTGGTTCCTCTAGGCCGTGGTGAATGAGAACTTATAATCGGGGACAGCCAAACTAGAAAAACTAGTTCCGAGTTAGCTAAAAAACTAGAAAATCAACAACTATTGATCTCAGGGATCAGACCATCTGATCTTTTCCTCATCAGGTGGAGAAGAACGAACGGATAAGCTCCAATTGATCCATTATTTGAGATGGCCACCGGTAGTAGCCCTTAGGAAGTTCTTAACTGCGCTAATTCATCTCTATTTCTCTTACAAACCCGTCGCTCCATCCATCTATTTTTCTTCCGCCCTAGTGAACTCTGGCAGTTGGAGGAGGGAAAGGAGCATACTTTTCTTACGCAAATAGAAAGTGCGAACAAAGTAGTCAACTTACTGAATCACCAGTGTCAATAGTTTTTTTCTCTCGAAAAAATAGACTTTGCATCGACTAAAGTATATACTTCGACTTTCATGCGCTAGAACTTTAGCTCGTAAACATAAAAGCACGGTACAAACTTTTATGCAACGATTGGGTTCGGCATTTTTAGAAGAATTTTTTACGGAAGAAGAGCAAGTTTTTTCTTTGATGTTCAGCAAAACAACTTTTTCTTTCTTTCTGTGGATCACACACTGAGTGTATTTAGTATTTGGATATTATACGTATCAATGACCTGATCAACCCTCTTAATTAATCATTAGACGAAACTATGGAACAGGAAAGGGTTGATAAATGATCAAGAAAAAACTTTTCTATTTTTCAAAATCTATACTAAACTATGACCGGCCATCATATTAGCAAATAAACGTATTCCTAACCTTAATGCACGAAAACAATAAGAGATTAGCTCAAGGAGTACTAAGAAAGGTGCTAACGGCAGTGGGACTCTCGCACTTAATAAGAAGCTAAAAAAATGAAGCCATGTCATTGCTGACAATGAGCAGCTTCAATGCTTTTCTGAACCTGAATTGGCAGAGGCACTTGCCATTCGGCGTGCTCTAGAGGTTTGTTGAACTGAAGGCTTTATGACAGATCCGTGAGGCGTCAGATTGCCTCTCCATGGTGAACAGGATCAAGTCCAAGATCGATCAAGAGTGGGGTATGTTGTCGCTGGCATCGAGTCTCTCACGTTCGGGTTTACTCGATGTTCTTTCTTACATGTCAGGCATGATTTGAATGTAGCGGCACACAAATTAGCTCGGAGTTGTGAGCAGGATGTAAATCATATTTATCGTGGTGTGGTTCCGGATTGTATCAGAGACGAGCTTTGTCATGATGTTCATCAATCGACGAAGTACTGTTATTCTAAAAAAAATTAACTCTCAAACACGCGAAACTACCTTCATAAAAATCTGAAGGCAACCTTAGCTCTCGCACCTGCAATGACAGGTACTCCTAAACTAACGAACACAGGGAGCCAATCCGAAGACAGTGACCCCATTCGCAGTATTAGACACTTGACAGTAGTAGCTACTTGAGGGCGCGCGCTACACATCATCTCATGATAGCGGAGGCACCTAAATGGGCTCTGGAGAGAGTGGACAAGGGGTGTCGGGCATTTTTCTGGGCCGGAACCGAGGCGGTGAATGGAGGCAAATGTGTCGTCTCCTGGGCTAGAGTGTGCAGGCCTAAACACTTGGGAGGCTTGGGAGTCATTGACCTGGCTAAGCACGGTATCGCTTTAAGACTTAGATGGGAATGGCTCAGACGCACTGATGATTCCAGGCTGTGGCAAGGCCTCAACCTGACCTCGGACAAAAAGGTGGATCAAGCTTTTGGAAGCCTTGTCAAATGGGAAGTTGGTTCAGGAGGCAAGACCTTGTTCTGGAAAGACCGATGGATACATGGAGCGGCTATTAAAGATTTTGCACCCTTGGTTGTGGCAAAGGTGCGGACACAAGTGGTAAACAGGAGACTTGTGCGAGATGCGATGTGCATGCATTCATGGATGGACGATGTAATGGGCGATCTATGCACTGAGGGTCTCACACAGTTCATCGGCCTTTGGGAGATTCTCTTGGAAGTTCATTTGGACGCTCAGGTCGAGGACTGCCCCATCTGGGCTTGGAACACATCCGGAGTCTACACGGCATCATCTGCGTACAAGATGCTATGCGAGGGAGGAGTCAGATTCCATTGCTTCGGAGCCATATGGAAGTGTTGGGCACCGCTTGCGTGCAAGCTATTCATGTGGCTTGCGGTGCAATATCGTTTATGGACCTCGGACAGGAGAGCTAGGCATGGATTGCAAGACCAAGCATCAAAATGTTACATGTGTGACCAGGAGGAGGATACAATTGACCACATTTTGCTGCAGTGCGTGTTCTCGCGGCAAGTGTGGTTCCGCTGCACTACTAGGGTGGGTTTGACGGCCGACCTTTGCCCAACAAATGACTCAAGATTGGTGCAGTGGTGGACGGATACGAGAAAGCGAATAGATAAGCAGTCTCGGAAAGGCTTTGACACCCTCGTGATGCTAATCTGTTGGACGATATGGAAGCAAAGGAATGCGAGGGTCTTCGACACGGGCATAATCAAGAACGAGTGGGATATTGTAGACTCTATCTTTGATGAGTTGAGGACTTGGGCCAAAGCAGGAGCTTTCGGAGGACAACCGATCATAGAGTAGTCGAGTAGAGCTAGGGAGTGGTGTGGAGGCTTGGTTAGGGTCGGTTTGTGACTCCTAACTAGCGATGTGTAATCTCTTGTACATATTTTTCTTCCTTCTATAAAGCTAAGGTACGCCATTGGCGTACCCTCGAAAAAAAAGACAGTAGTAGCTACTTGTCGGCTAATTCAATGATCAAGTACTGATCACAACCAAGTTTCGACAAGTTCACTCAAACAAATGCAGTCTCCTGAAAACTGATGGCAGCATCTCAATGTACCAGTCATGGGGGTTATGATTTGCACAGCCACAAACAGACACTACTCCTGCCAAGAATCAAATAGTTCTTGCCATATAAGAACTCTAATCATCAAATGAAGACCCAATACAGAATGAAAGGTGAACAAGATAGTATACTCAAATATTATTGTGTACCACATGCAAATACATGTAGAAGCTTAGGTTCAGATACATGACACAACACTCAATAGGCGTTGACAAAATGACGCCCAATTGAAATTGAGGTTCAGGCAAACACACGCACACACCCTTTTCCGATCAAAATAATAATATGACCGGAAGCACAGTCATCGTTCAGGCTCCTCCAAAAATTTGAGGATCCAGATAACGAAAATAAAGAAATCATTAAGGGGGGTAAATTCATCAGTGCCGCAGCAGACAAAATCTTCACGCAAAAACTTGATCAGCATGATCACATCCATGGCTGCAGCTTATTAACCTCAGACAGCGCTTCAGATACGACCACATCAAGTGTTTACTGATGCTCGCTCACTGGATCAGTTGGAAAATGCAACGATTGTCAAAGGAAGGGCCGCTGGGATCAGAGTGACCTATCGAAGGTTCACCTTCCATCTCATCTTCCATGAAGTTCTCCCGGCATTCCATGCTGCAGAAGGCTTTGTCACCCCTACGATTGAAAGACATGATACAAAACATTAAACAACAATCAGAACAGCCGCAGATCTATTAAACCAGCAAAAAGGAGAACATAACGATGGTGCATCTAGTTTACTGGAACACTTACTGGTAGATATAGATGTCTTTCCCTTCTTTGAGCTTGTCACCGCAAAAACAACAGAAGCTCATGGTATCCCCATTCAGATGAGGGGCCAAACTCTCCTCACACCCACCCTCATCAGGCATCAGTTGCTCAGCTTGAAACTCAAAAACACGGTCTCCAAAAATGTGGGTAGTTCTAGGGTTTGGACCACGGGTAACAACGCAGGTGTAATCCTCTGAATTGACAATGTCATCCAGGGACATGATACTACCGTTGAGTCCATCACTCATATTCTCATCTTTCTGTTCAAGCAGGCCAGCTTGATTAGGAGCAGTGGAGCTGTTCTTGAGAGTTAAGTTGTCAGTAATCCTCATCTCAGATCCAAGGAGAACCTTCCTGCTGCCCAAGGGTGTGGGGTTGTTTTCATCACTGAGAGAATCCACCAGTCCAAGGCCAACCCTGTCCCCGAGCAAGATCTTTTGGTTCTGGCTGGCTGCGCCGGCATCAAGGAAGGACGATCTGGGTGATCTGGTAGCAAGGCCTGTGAACAATTTCAGGTCTAAGGGGGATGTTGGGCTGCGGACGGCATCCAACTCAATCAAACATTTGGTGCTCAGTTTGACGAGAAGATCAGGGACTCTGAAGAAGCCCATCTTGTGAGCAGCCGATTCAGAGGAAGTTTGTGGAACAGAGGACTCGGCTGCCATTTGATCACTGCAATTTCCTTTTGGGTGTCAATAACTTGATTTATAAGTTCAGGTTTATAATCCAATAGTACTACTCCCTCCGTTTCTAAATATAAGTCTTTGTAGAGATTTTACTAAGGACCACATACGCATGTATATAGATGCATTTTAGAGTATAGATTCACTCATTTTGCTCCTCTGTATGTAGTCCATATGAAATCTCTATGGAACGGAGGGAGTAGAATTTATTTAGAAGAATCTATCTACTGATTCGGTTGGGGAAAAAAACTAGATGGAGTCAAAACAGAAGAATCACTCCACGAGGAGCTGCAGCTAGTATAATACTGTGCAACCAACCAAGAGCCAAACTAAAAGGGTTTCATATTGGAGTTCCTTGGCTTGTAAGCATACACATACATATATACATGGATTAAAGCATCAGGAAAGCATGGGCATACGGAGAAGGCGAAGAAAACAAAAAGATAAAGGCATGTGTGATTGACCAATCATCATCTGATTCTCACCTTTGCTTCACAACCGTCCTTGCCTCAGGAGATTGTTTTGTTTCCTCGCAGCGGCAGCGGCTCCCTCGTGAAGAAAAAAAAAACCGGCAAATCTCCTGAAAAATTCAGCCAAAACCAAGATGAAAGGCCATGAGGAGTAGTCGTTGAAAACCACGAGAAGAGGTTGATTTATCCTCGAAAAAGGAGCGGAGATTAGACCCCAAAAATCTCCAAAAAAAAGTGAGGGAAAAATAAACGCGGAACCACGGACGATCGGAGAGGCCGTTGAGGGCATCCGAGGACCTAGGCAGATTAGGAGCCCCTCGCGAGCGCGTTCTAATCTGTTCCCCCTGGGCGGAAATGCAGGTCCGGTAAATCCCCGACGCCAGAAGGTAAAATCGGCGAGGATCAAGGAAGGAGGAACGGCCTGCCCTACCTTGGTCTCCTCTCCTCTCCTCGGACGGCAGGGCGGGGCGGGGCGGGGCGGAGGAAGAGCGGAGGCGACTCGAGGGGAGGCTGCAGTATGACAGAAAGATAAGAAGAAATAGGGCGGAGAGGGGAGAGAGAAGGGAGGAAAGGTTTATGTGAGAACTTTTGGCTCCAGTAAGTAGTTGTTGGACCCTACCCCAACCCCTTCTCTCTCTCTATATATATATACTTTCTTTTTCTAGGGCTCTCTTCTCTGTACTCAACTCTGATGAACACTGTTTTCTAATTGGGGCACAGAATAATGTGGGCCCAGGTGTCAATCGCTGTGATTTGGTTTGGTTGTTGGCTAATTAGTACTGGTATATACTAATAATAACTATTTTAATGAAAAGGTGATGTTAAGTTTGGAAGGGTGTTAAGACTGTGATGTCATGATGTGGAGACTTGCTTGTCATGTTGTTAGCGGTCAGCAAGAGAGGGAGAGAGGTTTGAAAAGAGCATAGGAGAGGAGAGAGAAAGATGATAACAGTAATTACTCTACTACTAGTACTACTAGCAGCAGTAGTAGTACTCCGCTTGTGGGCTGTGCGTTGCCTGCAATTATTTTACTATTTTTCACACAGGTGGATGAGAGGAGAGCGGTGGAGTTACCAAGAAAGTCCTCTGTCGAATCAGCTTTTTTGGACCTGTCTTGTGCTGCGGATTTTCTTCTCTGCAAAGTAAGGAAGGATCGTGCCCCGCAAGTCCACTTGCCACAAATGTTTCCTCCACTCCTCCACTACCCGCTTCCACAAGGTACAGCTACAATCTTTCTTTCCCCCTCTATCTATATACGTACGATTGGGGATTATGTCATTTTACAGTGTAGAGATATTGGGTAACTATAATTTGCATATTGGGAAATTACTAGTTAAGACATAGGAGTAACAAAATTCAGTGCTCGTAAAGAGAACACGTCTCATTACTATACTCTCACAACGTTCCTAGTGAAATTTGTGAGTATATTATACTGCATTCTAACAGTGTGCCTACAAAATAGATAAGGACATCAGGGCATTTTCAATGTCGACCCTCAAACCGCCCGTATATGTCCGGATGAGTTGTGTCATCCAATGCGGTTGTGTATTGTCTGCCGATCGGTCCGGATTATGTTTTTCGAGTAAATTGGAACCAAACGCGGTTTTGCGCAAGTCTAGACAGCAGACACGTAGGACCCCGACACCCCCGGCCCACCCAAAAGGCAGGCGGAGCGCGCTTTTTGTAGCCGTCTGCCCTGTTTCCATGGTAGAATCCCCACTCTCTTCTTCCATCCCGCCGCTCTCCACCCAATTCCTGCCCCTTTCTCCCACTCTCTTCTCCCCTCCCACCGCCGCCACATGGAAATGGAGGAGAGCCTGCCGGAGATGGAGGACGTGGTGGAGGATCCAAACATCCTGCTCACCCGAAAGATCAACTCGGCGACACGGCAAAATCACCACGTCAAAGCGAAAGCCGCAAAAGGAGGAGACGCTCAAGAAGCGAGTTGCCGACAGAGGGCGTGCTGGTGGCGGTCGTGCTGATCGCGGACGAGGTGGAGGTCGTGGCCGCGGTGCGCAAATGGTGTCACTCATCGTACAGACGCCACCATGGCTGGGGCATTACAAGGCTCCATACTTCTACGCCACCAAGCAACTGGGTAGGCAGTCCCCAGCAGCAGTCACCGTGTCGTTCATCGTCGACGAGAACACAATGCCGCTGCTGTTCTCGGAGTGTTCTTCGCCGCAGCTGGTCTGGGCGCGGATGGCGGGCGGGGAGCAGATGGGTGCCCGCATGATGTTCGCGTGTATGCCTAAGAGCATCTCCAGCCGTTGGCCCCCCAGGGGGCGCCTAAAATCGCCGCCTGGGGTGACCCAGCATAAAAAGTGGGCCTGGGGGCGAGTTGGCCCCCAGCCGCCGCCCCCAGGGCCGACCCCAGGCGTGGCCAAAAAAAAGACAAACTTGGGCTGAAACACGCCAATTTTCGGCAAACTTGGGCTTTTATATTCGCAAACTTGGGCTAAAACATGCCATTACATATAAAAACTAGTCAAAAAAACTTGCTGAAGGAGTGCGATGGAGTGCCCGAGGATTGGAAGGAAGAACGCGACAAGGAAGAGGAGGAGGAGCCGAACCTCCTTGGCGCCCATTGCCCGTAGCGTCGGCGGTGCGCCGGGGCGGCCGTCCTCGCCGGGGGGTACGCCAACGGTGGGTTGTTGCCGCCCTCGAGGTGCGTCAGCACGCCATCGAGGGTGCGGCCGGGGACGCCCCACCAGAGGTGGCGCCCCTCGTTGTTCTTGATGCCGCCGACCACCGGCGCCCCGTTGGTGGACGCCAGCGCCGCTGCTGGCGGCGTTCGAAGTATGCCGCCCAAGCCGCGTTGTTGTCGGCGGCGTACCGGGGAAGGGATCGCTCGGCGTCGGTGAGAGAGGCGCGCGCGATCTCGACCTCGTCAGCGAAGTACGATGGCTTGTTGACGGCATCGGGCAACGGGGGAATGGGCACTCCCCCATTGCGGAGCCTCCAGCCTGTCGGTCGGCGCGCATGTCCGGCGGCGCCGGGATGTTCGCCTGGAATAGGAGCCAGGACTCCTGTTCGCGGAGCGAACGGCGGCTGAAGCCGTTGGCCGCCGCCTCGTCTCCGGGGAAATGCTTGGCCATCAGGGAGAGGGAGTGGCTGGGGGAAGAGATCGGCGAGAGAGGGAGGGCTGGGTTGGGGAGATGAGCTCGGCGGCGGCGCTCGGGAGATGTGTGGAGAGGTGGCACTCCAAGGTGGTGAGCGAGACCATATATAGTCGCGCCGCGTCCATGTGTACGCGTCCGAGGAAGGGGAGGAGTCGGCGCACGTTGGCGCGCCGCCCCGTGACGCGCCACACCGTGACGCGCCGCCCGTGAGGAATCAATGGCAAAGCTGACCGGCGGCAGCCTTGCCATTGATTCCCCGTGGGAAACCGAGGCGTCGGGAAGACGAGGCGGGTGGTGTCGCTGACGCGGCTTCCCCACGGCGCTTTCGTGCCAAAAACGATTCGTCCGGCGCCCCCGAGCGCCCCCCAGCGCGCCGGGTTCTGGTTGGGTCCACCGGCGCCAATTTCGGCCCGAGCCGGCAAAAAATGGGCCCCTGGGGGCGCGACTGGTCCGATTTTTTGGCGCCGACGACCGAAAAGTCGCCTGGGGGGCCTTGTTGGGGGCACGGCTGGAGATGCTCTAAAGTGGGGGAGTTGGCCTACGACACGGACCGGGAGATGATGGACATCATTCACGGCGGAGGCGAAAGAGGAGGTGCCTATGAGGACGGACAGGCGGAAGACTCGAATCCCACCCAGTCCGGCAACTACACCCGGACTGGAACGTAACATGGCTGCACCTAGACCGGCACACAGCAGGCGAACACCCAGACATGCATGCGGCAAGGGAACACCCTGACAGGCACACATCAGCCGGATTGAGCTGCCAGACAGCAGGAGGAGGATGAGAAGTTGGAAGACAAGGGCAGGGACGATGATCTAGATGATCTGGTCAATGATCCAAAGAAGACGGGTAAAAGAGAAAGCTTCAATATGCGGGAGGACGAGCTATTGTGCAATGCATGGTTGGCCCCTAGCCTCGATCCGATCCATGGCACGAAGCAAAAGGGCACAACCTTATGGAACAACATTCACACATGGTTCCGTGAACACAAGCATTTCACGCCCTACTCTGACGCGGTCATCCGCAAACGTGAATCAAAGTCCCTCAACCATCGTTGGTACACCATCCAAGAGGCCGTCTCGAAGTATTGCGACCACTTGAAGCATCTCATCGCATGATGGCCTAGCGGTGCGTAAATCCACGAGCAAGTAAGTTTATTTGGTCGGATATGCATACTTCGTTGATCACTAGCCGGATATGCATAGTATTGTAGCTGGACATTGATACGTCTCCAACGTATCTATAATTTTTTATTGTTTCATGCTAATATCAATCTTGGATGTTTTATATGCAATTATATATCATTTTTAGGGACTAATAGATTAACCTAGTGCCCAGTGCCAGTTGCTGTTTTTTGCCTATTTTGACTTTTCAGGAGATCAAGATCAAACAAAGTCCAAACGGAGAAAAAACTTTGGATTAACTTTTTCTGGACCAGAAGAGACCCTAGAAGGTTCGGGAGAAGACCTGAAGAGTCACAAGGGAGGGACAAGCTCGAGAGGCGTGCCCTAGGGGGTGCACCCCCAGGCTTGTGTGCCCCTCGTGGCACCTCTTGACCTAATACCGCCTTTATAAATTGTCAAATATTCCCCTGACATCAAAGAGCCACCCGAAATACTTTTTCCGCCGCCGCAAGTTTCTGCTCCCATGAGATCCCATCTGGAGGCCTTCTCCAGTACTGTGCCGGAGGGGGAATCAATCACGAAGTGGCTCTACATCAACCTTGCTGCCGTTCTGATGATGTGTGAGTAGTTTACCTCAGACCTATGAGTCCATACACTACTGGAATCAGCTTCTTTGCCGTCTGCCATGGCGGACGGCAAAGGGTCCTTTGCCGTCAGCCAGCGGACGGCAAATCGTCCGGCTGAACACGTGCCAACAAAGGCCTTCTTTGCCATCCGCTTCGTAGAAACGGACGGCAAAGGATTGTGCCGTCAGCCATCCGAGGCCAGCAGACGGCAACGACGACGGACGGCAGCGGTGTGAGGTGAGAGCCGTTAGGGGGTTAACAGCGTTCTTTGCCGTCCGCCAGCCGACGGCAAAGAGGCAAAGCTCTTTGCCATCCGCTGACGGACGACAAAGAGCTTAGCTAGGCAGCACTGGGATGCTGCCACGTGGCTAGCTATGCCGTGGGCTAGCAGACGGCATAGATGGCCCTGTTTGCCAGGCCTATTTGGTCACTTTGTCGTCCGCTTGCAGACGACAAAATGACCAAATAGGCAGCCAGTGTTGCCAGTTTGCACAGGTGACTGCCACGTGTCCTCTTTGTCGTCTGCTAGAGGACGACAAAGAGCTTTGTCGTCCGCTAGCTGACGGCAAAGAGGCTACACATCCCCTGTTTTTATTTAAATCCAATTAATTAGGCATGGTTTCAAACACAGATATACATGCATACATATCCAACAACATGTCCAACAACATATTTGATCAAATCCAACAACATAGTTCAACAAAGTCCAACATATCCATATATACATAACCACAAACAAGTTTCCAACAACATACCCATATAGACATACATATCCAAACAAGTTTTCATAAACAACAAGGAAGCACCAAGAATAGTACACTCCATGAATCCAAGCCTTCCTCATGTAAAGCAAATCTGCAAATTGGGAAAGATGAAAGTTAGAAGAAGAAGTAGTAGAAGAAGAAGACTAGTTAGAAGAAGAAGAAGAAGAAGAAGAAGAAGATTTTTTCTTCTCTTTCTTTTTCTCCTCTCCTCTTCTTAGAGTTAAGCTCGGTAAAAATGCGAAGTGTAGGTCATTTTAGAGCTAAGCTAGGTAAATAGGTCATTTTGGAGCTTAGTAAGGTTATTATGTCATTTTCGAGGAAAATAAGCTAAGTCTATATCATTTAGGACGTAACAAAGATTATCATGCCATTTTTGACCTAAGTATGCTAAGTATGTCATAAATGAACTGAATAAGCTAAGTATAGCTCATTTTTTTATATAACTTAGGTAATTATGCCATTTAGAAGGAAAATAAGCTAAGTATCCATTTGTAAAGCAAAACATTAGAGAAAACTTACCCTCATCACAACAAATATGATGAAGATCGCAACTAAGGTAACAATTGATCCAACGGCATAATGATACCAAGCCTCATTATCAATGGCATATTTTCTAATCTTCTTAAGCTTCAGGCGCATTGCATCCATCTTCAAGCACATTGCATTCATCTTCATCTTGTGATCATCGATGACATCGGCAACATACAATTCCAATGTCATCTTCTCTTCTTCAATTATTTTAATTTTTTCTTTCAAATACTCATGTTCTTTTTCAACTAAATTTAACTTCTTGACAAGAGGGTCGGTTTCAAATTCCAGTTCACATACCTCCTAGATTAAAATATCTCTATGTCAACTTGATGGTCGTAATTGTCATAAATGTGAAATGCAACAAATAGTTATGAAAGAGAATTTACCACATTCGGATCATAAAGTGGGCGAGGGCCGACGGGGACGGAAATCAAGACCATGGCACTATGTATAAGAAACAGTCATACATAGTAAGAAAATTATACATACCAACTATATAAATCATACAAAGTACAACATAAAAATTTGAATACCTAAGAATCATTATCGGTAATGACGTGCTCATCGTCATCATTAATAAATGCACCATCATCATCACTATCGGTAATGACGTGCTCATCATCATCATTAATAAATGCATCATCATCATCACCATCGGTAATGACGTGCTCATCATCATCATTAATAAATGCATCATCATGTGGAAGGCCACCTTTACGTAATCGTTCAAGCATTGACAGGTCATCTGCAGCAGTAACTTCTTCTTCTTTCGGCTCTTCTTGTTCCAGCTCAGGGTCGGATTCACTATCGTTGTCTACTTCAATGTTCTGGGGTGGAGTAGAGCGTTTCTTGAAATGTTTTTTTGGCAAGACGTGTTTCTTGGAAGAATTCTCCTTCGTCATATGTGTCTTGGTTAATGTGACGTTCATAATCCTCTTCATTGGGGCGAGGTGGTCTAACACATGGCGGCACTTCATAAACAACATCCCAACCACTGAGATTTGGATCACTTTGATAGGCCCACGGTAGATAAAAAGCTTGAGTTTCCTATTGAGCCGTAATATAGACATTGGGAACATACAAATGGGTGCTTTGTTTGATTTCGACTAGCCCTATATGTTCATGAGTCCTTCTAGTCTCCCTGGGCTGGAACCAATAACATCTGAAGAGTACGACGTTTGGTGGCTTATCACCATAGAATTGAAGTTCATAAATTGCTTCAACTCTTCCATAATACTCGACACCTCCTTCGCCGATAGCAGAGACACAATAATTTGTAGACTTTCGGTCGGCCATAGATAGCTCTTTGCCATAGGTATGAAAGCGATACTCATTAATGTCGTAATTGTCAAATGAACGGACCTTTTTTTGAACCAAGAGATGAAACCGGGATATTCGCCTCCTTGCTTTGCCAGAAGCTCATACTCTTCGACGGAATCCTTTTGGATCACTGCTCCATACGAGAATATGGCGACGTATCGACTGCATCAAATATCCAGGAAAAAGAGCAGTTCAAAGAAATTAGAAGTTGCGAAACAATGTAACGAGATCTTACTTGATGTACGGCCACACTTCTGTTAGGTTGTTAAAGAGATACAGCGAAATGGTCCGCCATTCTTCAACATCCAAAGATACTGGTTTCCAAGCACTGGATGGTGCGAGATTCCCTTTGAATAGGCTCAGGTTGGATTGACCCTTTTTAGGCTCGTCAGCATTGTACTGAGGCTTCGGATTATGCAAATGATGATTTTTGGCTTCGTAGTGTGCTGTCACGAAGTTTGACATCTCCTCAGTGATGAATGCCTCAGCCATCGATGCTTCTGTTCTACGTTTATTTTTACATTTTTCTCGAAGTGTCTTCTGCATCCTCTCAGTTGAGTAGCACCAACGATTTTGCACGCCCCCCCCCCCCAATTGTGCCTTGGTCGGGAGATGCAAAATCAAGTGTTGCATTGGATTAAAGAAGCTTGACGGAAAGATCATCTCTAACTTGCAGATCAACTCCGGCACCAACTGTTCCATTTCTTCTAGGAGGCCAGGCGATAGTTCTTTTGCACAAAGAACACGGAAGAAATAGCTCAGCTCTGCCAGTACTAGCCATTCATCCTCGGGGTTGAAGCCACGCAACATCACTGACATTATCCGCTCTATCCATATGTGCCAATCATGACTTTTTAGACCAAATATTTTCAATTTGTCAAGACTCACTCCCCTCTTTTGATTTGTTGCATACCCATCGGGGAACATCAACTGCATTTTCACCCACAAAATAATTTCCTTCATAGCTGGCCTTCCAGGATTGAACCATGCCTTTGGCTTCTTCCAGTTCCGCTTTCCTTTCGGTTCTTGCATGTTTTGTAACGGTCTATCACAGAGCTCCTCTAGATCGTCTCTAGCCTTAGTATTATCCTTTGATTTCCCCTCTATGCCGAACAATGCACCAAAAATGGTTTCGGCGATATTCTTTTTCAGTGTGCATCACGTCGATGTTGTGTGGGCAAAGGAGGTCTTTGAAGTAAGGCAGATCCCAGAAGCATGTCTTGTGAGTCCATGCGTGTTCCTTATTATACCCCTTGAAATACCCTGGACGCTCTGGATCTGGATCGAGAGTGTTTATCTAATCTAGGGTCTATTGGCCTATCAACGTAGGTGGTGTAGAGTGTTTGACAACTCTACCTTTCATGAAGTTCTTCTTATCTTTCCTGAACTTATGGTGAGGATCTAGAAACTGTCTATGCAAGTCGAAGCAACTATACTTGCACCCCGCTGTCAGCCAACGAAACTCAAGAGCTCCCTTGCATGTGGGGCATGGGAACCTTCCATGCACACACCAGCCAACGAATAGCGCATACACCGGCAAGTCATGCATCGAGTACATGTACCAGGCACACATTATGAAGTTCTCTTTGCTAAAGGTGTCGTATGTCTTGAACCCATTATCCCAAGCTTCTTGCAATTTGTTAAGCGGCTGCATGTACACATTCATATTCTTCCCTGGATAGTTGGACCCTGGAATTATCTACGTCAGGAAAATGTTCTTTCTTTGCATAATCTGCCTGGGGGGGAGATTGAGTGGAATGACAAACACGGGCCAACAGCTGTATGGGGCTGCCATCTGACCAAACACACTGAACCCATCTGTGCTGACGGCGACTCGAGGATGCGTTGGATCTGCCGTTTTTCCTTATGTACATGCATCGAAGCGCTTCCACGCTTCACCATCCGATGTGTGCACCATCATCACATTCCCATCTGCATCTAGTTCGGTTCTTTTGCCCGTTTTGTGCCATGTCATCTCTCTGGCCATCTCTTCGACCATGAAAAGACGTTGAAGTCTTGGTAAGATTGGCATATACCGAAGAACATTAATGCGTATTTTGGTCTGCGTCTTCTCACCCATACCGTTGTCTACCACAACATACCTGGAAGAATTGCAAATGGGACAATAGTTCAAGTCCTCATACTGAAGCCTAAATAAGACACATCCTTTCTCACAGGCATGTATATTCTCATAGGGCATCTTAAGAGCACGGAGGATTTTGTCTGACTGGTACATGTTTGGAGGTAGCACGTGTCCTTTGGGTAGAAATTGTCTGAAAACTGTCATCATCGCATCGTAGCATTCTCTGCCCAAGTTGAATTGAGCCTTCAAAGCCATTATTTGTGAGATGGCATCCAGCTGACAAAGCTCAGTGTGCTCGTGGAGAGGACGTTTTGAGGACTCCAACATTTTAGTGAAGGCCTTTGCAGATTCCTCCATCTCCTCGTCCGAGTCCCAAGCATCGTCAAAGTCTTGCACCATGTCTGTGGTCCCGGTACCATGCTCGTCGGTGCAACGATGAACCACCTCGGCTCTGGCACGTTGGGCAGACTCACCATGTAATGTCCAGACCATGTAACCAGGCGTAAAACCAAACTTCTGCTGGTGTTTACTCATTTGAAGCTCGTCCCTCTGATTATAGTTGTCCCACCGGACACAGGGGCACCAGCTAAATTTCTGGCCATTTGCAAATGCGGCTCTAACAAACCCCTTAGTTTTTGTTAACCATTCCTCGGTCCAAACATACTGACTAGTGTAACCGGTGTACATCCACGCACGATCACTCATATTGACTTCCTACTGGACACACAAGAAACATATACATAATTAGGCAAACCATATCCATTAGCTAATGGAGTTTGTTAGTTTTATTACGTCCATGCAACCTACACGCTAATAGGTAAGGATACTATTGGGGAACGTAGCAGAAATTCAAAATTTTCCTACGTGTCACCAAGATCTATCTATGGAGAAACCAGAAACGAGGGGAATGAGAGTGCATCTACATACCCTTGTAGATTTCTAAGCGGAAGCGTTCAAGAGAACGGGTTTGAAGGATTCGTACTCGTCGTGATCCAAATCACCGGAGATCCTAGTGCCGAACGGACGGCACCTCCGCGTTCAACACACGTACAGCCCGGTGACGTCTCCCATGCCTTGATCCAGCAAGGAGAGATGGAGAGGTTGAGGAAGACTCCATCCAGCAGCAGCACAACGGCGTGGTGGTGATGGAGGAGCGTGGCAATCCTGCAGGGCTTCGCCAAGCACCGCGGGAGAGGAGGAGTACTTGGGAGAGGGGGAGGGCTGTGCCAGAACTTGGATGCGGCTGCCCTCCCACCCCCACATATATATAGGGGCAAGGGAGAGGGGGGCCGCCCCCCTCAGATCCAATCTGAGGAGGGGGCGGCAGCCAAGGGGGGGAGGAGTGCCTCCCAAGTCAAGTGGAGGCCCTCCCCCTTAGGGTTTCCCCTCTCCCATGCGCATGGGCCTTGGGGGGCCGGTGCCCCTGGCCCATTAAGGCTAGGGCGCCCCCTTAGAGCCCATGCTGCTGTATTGGACGTGACAATTTCCGGACCTCCGGACCCCTCCGGAATCCTCCGGAACCTTCTGGAAGCTTCCCGGTACAATACCGAAAAAACCCGAACTTTTTCCGGAACCCGAACAACAACTTTCCATATATAAATCTTTACCTCCGTACCATTCCGGAACTCCTCGTGACGTCCGGGATCTCATCCGGGACTCCGGACAACATTCGATAACCACATACAAACTTCCTTTATAACCCTAGCGTCATCGAACCTTAAGTGTGTAGACCCTACGGGTTCGGGAACCATGCAGACATGATCGAGACGTTCTCCGGTCAATAACCAACAGCGGGATCTGGATACCCATGTTGGCTCCCACATGTTCCACGATGATCTCATCGGATGAACCACGATGTCAAGGACTCAATAGATCCCGTATTCAATTCCCTTTGTCCAGCAGTATTATACTTGCCCGAGATTCGATCGTTGGTATGCCAATACCTTGTTCAATCTCGTTACCGGCAAGTCTCTTTACTCGTTCCGTAACACATCATCCCATGATCAACCCTTTGACCACATTGTGCACATTATGATGATGTCCTACCGAGTGGGCCCAGAGATACCTCTCCGTCACACGGAGTGACAAATCCCTGTCTCGATTCATGCCAACCCAACAGACACTTTCGGAGATACCTGTAGTGCACCTTTATAGCCACCCAGTTACGTTGTGACGTTTGGTACACCCAAAGAATTCCTACGGTATCCGGGAGTTGCACAATCTCATGGTCTAAGGAAATGATACTTGACATTAGAAAAGCTTTAGCATACGAACTACACGATCTTTGTGCTAGGCTTAGGATTGGGTCTTGTCCATCACATCATTCTCCGAATGATGTGATCCCGTTATCAACGACATCCAATGTCCATGGTCAGGAAACCGTAACCATCTATTGATCAACAAGCTAGTCAACTAGAGGCTTACTAGGGACATGGTGTTGTCTATGTACCCACACATGTATCTGAGTTTCCTATCAATACAATTATAGCATGGATAATAAACGATTATCATGAACAAGGAAATATAATAATAACTAATTTATTATTGCCTCTAGGGCATATTTCCAATAGTCTCCCACTTGCACTAGAGTCAATAATCTAGTTCACATCGCCATGTGATTAACACTCACAGGTCACATCGAGATGTGACCAACATCCAAAGAGTTTACTAGTGTCATTAAACTAGTTCACATCATCATGTGATTAAGACTCAATGAGTTCTGGGGTTTGATCATGTTTTGCTTGTGAGAGAGGTTTTAGTCAATGGGTCTGCAATATTCAGATCCGTATGTACTTCGCAAATCTCTAGGTCATATTGTAAATGTTGCTTCCACGCTCCACTTGGAGCTATTCCAAATGGTTGTTCCACTATACGTATCCGGCTTCTCTACTCAGAGCTATCCGGATAGGTGTTAAGCTTGCATCGATGCAACTCTTTACGTCGAACTCTTTATCACCTCATAACTGAGAAACATATCCTTATTCCTCTAAGGATAATTTTGACCGCTATCTGGTGATCCACTCCTTGATCACCTTTGTAACCTCTTGCCAGACATGTGGCAAGGCACACATCAGGTGCGGTACTCAGCATAGCATACTGTAGAGCCCACGTCTAAAGCATAGGGGACGACCTTCGTCCTTTCTCTCTCTTCTACCGTGGTCGAGCTTTAAGTCTTAACTTCATACCTTACAACTCAGGCAAGAACTCCTTCTTTGACTGATCCATCTTGAACACCTTCAAGATCATGTCAAGGTATATGCTCATTTGAAAGTACCATTAAGCATTTTTTGATCTATCCTCATAGATCTTGATGCTCAATGTTCAAGTAGCTTAATCCAGGTTTTCTATTCAAAAACACCTTTCAAATAACCCTATATGCTTCCCAGAAATTCTACATCATTTCTGATCAACAATATGTCAACAGCATATACTCATCAGAAATTCTATAGTGCTCCCACTCACTTCTTCGGAAATACAAGTTTCTCATAAACTTTGTATAAACCCAAAATCTTTGATCATCTTATCAAAGTGCATATTCCAACTCCGAGATGCTTACTCCAGTCCATGGAAGGATCGCTGGAGCTAGCATACCCTTTAGCATCCTTAGGATCGACAAAACCTTTCTGATTGTATCGCATACAACCTTTCCTTATGAAAACTGGTAAGGAAACTCATTTTGACATCCATCTCCCAGATTTCATAAATGCAGCTTGTGCTAACATGATTCCGACGGACTTTAAGCATCGCTACGGATGAGAAAATCTCATCGCAGTCAACTCCTTGAACTTGTGAAAAACTCTTCGCCACAAGTCGAGCTTCATAGACGGTGACATTACCGTCCACGTCCGTCTTCTTCTTAAAGATCCATTTATCTCAATGGCTTGACGATCATCGGGCAAGTCCACCAAAGTCCATGATTTGTTCTGATACATGGATCCCATCTCGGATTTCATGGCTTCTAACCATTTGTCGGAATATGGGCCCACCACCGCTTCCCCATAGCTCGTAGGTTCATTGTTGTCTAGCAACATGACCTTCAAGATAGGATTACTGTACTACTCTGAAGTAGTACGCATCCTTGTCACCCTACAAGGTACAGTAGTGACTTGATCCGAAACTTCATGATCACTATCATAAGCTTCTACTTCAATTGGTGTAGGCGCCACAGGAACAACTTCCTGTGCCCTGCTACACACTTGTTGAAGTGATGGTTCAATAACCTCATCAAGTCTCCACCATCCTCCCACTCAATTTTTGAGACAAACTTTTTCTCGAGAAAGGACCCGATTCAAGAAACAATCCCTATTGCTTTCGGATCTGAATTAGGAGGTATACCCAAATGTTTTGGGTGTCCTATGAAGATGCATTTTATCCGCTTTGGGTTCGAGCTTATCAACCTGAAACTTTTTCACATAAGCGTCGCAGCCCCAAACTTTTAAGAAACGACAACTTAGGTTTCTCCAAACCATAGTTCAAACGGTGTCGTCTCAACGGAATTACGTGGTGCCTTATTAAAGTGACTGCGATTGTCTCTAATGCCTAACCCATGAACGATAGTGGTAATTTGATAAGAGACATCATGGTACGCACCATATCCAATAGGGTGCAACTATGATGTTAGGACACACCATCACACTATGGTGTTCTAGGCGGTATTAATTGTGAAACAATTTCCACAATGTCTTAATTGCGTGCCAAAGCTCTTCACTCAGATACTCATCTCTATGATCATATCATAGACATTTTATCATCTTGTCACGATGATCTTCAACTTCGCTCTGAAATTACTTGAACCATTCAATAATTCAGACTTGTGTTTCATCAAGTAAATATACTTAGTATCTACTCAAATCATCCATGAAGTATGAACATAACGATATCCACTGCGTGCCTCAGCACTCATTGGACTGCACACATCAAAATGTATTACTTCCAACAAGTTACTTTCTTGTTCCATTTTACTGAAACGAGGCTTTCAGTCATCTTGCCCAGTGGTATGACTTGCATGTCTCAAGTGATTCAAAATCAAGTGAGTCCAAAACGGTCCATCTGCATGGAGTTTCTTCATGCGTATACACCAACAGACATGGTTCGCATGTCTCAAACTTTTCAAAACGAGTGAGTCCAAAGATCCATCAACATGGATCTTCTTCATGCGTTTTATACCAATATGACTTACATGGCAGTGCCACAAGTAAGTGGTACTATCATTACTATCTTATATCTTTTGGCATGAAAATGTGTATCACTACAATCGAGATTCAATAAACCATTCCTATTAGGTGCAATACCATTGAAGGTATTATTCAAATAAATAGAGTAACCATTATTCTCCTTAAATGAATAACCGTATTGCGATAGACATAATCCAATCATGTCTATGCTCAACGCAAACACCAAATGACAATTATTCAGGTTTAATACTAATCTTGATGGTAGAGGGAGCGTGCGATGTTTGATCACATCAAACTTGGAAACACTTCCAACATATATCGTCAACTCACCTTTAGCTAGTCTCCGTTTATTCCGTAGCTCTTTTATTTCGAGTTACTAACACTTAGCAACAGAACCGGTATCTTAATACCCTGGTGCTACTAGGAGTACTAGTAAAGTACACATTAACATAATGTATATCCAATATACTTCTATCGACCTTGCGAGCCTTCTCATCTACCAAGTATCTAGGGTAATGCTGCTCCAGTGGCTGTTCCCCTTATTATAGAAGCACTTAGTCTCGGGTTTGGGTTCAACCTTGGGTTTCTTCACTAGAGCAGTAGCTGATTTGCCATTTCATGAAGTATCCCTTCTTGCCCTTGCCCTTCTTGAAACTAGTGGTTTCACCAACCATCAACAATTGATGCTCCTTCTTGATTTCTACTTTCGCGGTGTCAAACATCGCGAATACCTCAAGGATCATCATATCTATCCCTGATATGTTATAGTTCATCACGAAGCTCTAGCAGCTTGGTGGCAATGACTTTGGAGAAACATCACTATCTCATCTGGAAGATCAACTCCCACTCGATTCAAGTGATTGTTGCACTCAGACAATCTGAGCACAAGCTCAACGATTGGGCTTTTCTCCCTTAGTCTGCCGGCTAAGAAAATCGTCGGAGGTCTTATACCTCTTGACATGGGCATGAGCCTGAAATCCCAATTTCAGCCCTCGAAACATCTCATATGTTCCGCGACGTTTTGAAAACGTCTTTGGTGCCTCTACTCTAAACCATTTAACTGAACTATCACGTAGTTATCAAAACGTGTATGTACGATGTTCGCAACATCCACAGACGACATTTGGGGTTCTGCACACTGAGCGGTGCATTAAGGACATAAGCTTTCTACCGATCGCATAATCGCTACTATCAACTTTCAACTATATTTTCTCTAGGAACATATCTAAAACAGTAGAACTAAAGCGCGAGCTATGACATAATTTGCAAAGGGACTTTTGACTATGTTCAGGATAATTAAGTTCATCTTATGAACTCCCACTCAGATAGACATCCCTCTAGTCATCTAAGTGATTACATGATCCGAGTCAAATAGGCCGTGTCCGATCATCACGTGAGACGGACTAGTCATCATCGGTGAACATCTTCATGTTGATCGTATCCTCCATACGACTCATGCTCGACCTTTCGGTCTTTTGTGTTCCAAGGCCATGTCTGTACATGCTAGGATCGTCAAGTTAACCTAAGTGTTTCGCGTGTGTAAATCCGGCTTACACCCGTTGTATGTGAATGTAAGAGTCTATCACACCCGATCATCACGTGGTGCTTCGAAACGACGAACTTTCGCAACGGTGCACAGTTAGGGGGAACACTTTCTTGAAATTTTAATGAGGGATCATCTTATTTACTACCGTCGTTCTAAGCAAATAAGATGTATAAACATGATAAACATCACATGCAATCAAATAGTGACATGATATGGCCAATATCATTTTGCTCCTTTTGATCTCCATCTTCGGGGCTCCATGATCATCATCGTCACCGGCATGACACCATGATCTCCATCATCATGATCTCCATTATCGTGTCTCCATGAAGTTGTCTCGCCAACTTATTACTTCTACTACTATGGCTACCGGTTAGCAATAAAGTAAAGTAATTACATGGCGTTGTTCAATGACACGCAGGTCATACAATAAATAAAGACAACTCCTACGGCTCCTGCCGGTTGTCATACTCATCGACATGCAAGTCGTGATTCCTATTACAAGAACATGATCAATCTCATACATCACATATCATTCATCAAATTCTTCTTGGCCATATCACATCACATAGCATACCCTGCAAAAACAAGTTAGACGTCCTCTAATTGTTGTTTGCATGTTTTACGTGGCTGCTATGGGTTTCTAGCAAGAACGTTTCTTACCTACACAAAAGCCACAACGTGATATGCCAATTGCTATTTACCCTTCATAAGGACCCTTTTCATCGAATCCGTTCCGACTAAAGTGGGAGAGACTGGCACCCGCTAGCCACCTTATGCACCAAGTGCATGTCAGTCGGTGGAACCTGTCTCACGTAAGTGTACATGTAAGGTCGGTTCGGGCCGCTTCATCCCACAATGCCGTCGAATCAAGATTGGACTAGTAACGGTAAGCATATTGAACAACATCAACGCCCACAACTACTTTGTGTTCTACTCGTGCAAAGAATCTACGCAATAGACCTAGCTCATGATGCCACTGTTGGGGAACGTAGCAGAAATTCAAAATTTTCCTACGTGTCACCAAGATCTATCTATGGAGAGACCAGCAACGAGTAGAAAGAGAGTGCATCTACATACCCTTGTAGATCTCTAAGCGGAAGCGTTCAAGTGAACGGGGTTGATGGAGTCGTACTCGTCGTGATTCAAATCACCGATGATCCTAGTGCCGAACGGACGGCACCTCCGCGTTCAACACACGTACAACCCGGTGATGTCTCCCATGCCTTGATCCAGCAAGGAGAGAGGGAGAGGTTGAGGAAGACTCCATCCAGCAGCAGCACAACGGCGTGGTGGTGATGGAGGAGCGTGGCAATCCTGCAGGGCTTCGCCAAGCACCGCGGGAGAGGAGGAGTACTTGGGAGAGGGGGAGGGCTGTGCCAGAACTTGGGTGCGGCTGCCCTCCCACCCCCACATATATATAGGGGCAAGGGAGATGGGGGACGGCCCCCTCAGATCCAATCTGAGGAGGGGGCGGCGGCCAAGGGGGGGAGGAGTGCCTCCCAAGTCAAGTGGAGGCCCTCCCCCTTAGGGTTTCCCCTCTCCCATGCGCATGGGCCTTGGGGGGGGCTGGTGCCCCTGGCCCATTAAGGCTAGGGCGCTCCCTTACAGCCCATTCTGCTGTATTGGACGTGGTGGAACAATTTCTGGACCTCCGGACCCCTCCGGAATCCTCCGGAACTTTCTCGAAGCTTCCATGTACAATACCGAAAAAACCCGAACTTTTTCCGGAACCCGAACAACAACTTTACATATATAAATATTTACCTCCGGACCATTCCGGAACTCCTCGTGATGTCCGGGATCTCATCCAGGACTCCGAACAACATTCCGTAACCACATACAAACTTCCTTTATAACCCTAGCGTCATCGAACCTTAAGTGTGTAGACCCTATGGGTTCGGGAACCATGTAGACATGACCGAGACGTTCTCCGGTCAATAACCAACAGCGGGATCTGGATACCCATGTTGGCTCCCACATGTTCCAAGATGATCTCATCAGATGAACCACGATGTCAAGGACTCAATAGATCCTGTATTCAATTCCCTTTGTCCAGCGGTATTATACTTGCCCGAGATTCGATCGTTGGTATGCCGATACCTTGTTCAATCTCGTTACCGGCAAGTCTCTTTACTCGTTCCGTAACACATCATCCCGTGATCAACCCTTTGATCACATTGTGCACATTATGATGATGTCCTACCGAGTGGGCCCAGAGATACCTCTCCGTCACACAGAGTGACAAATCCCTGTCTCGATTCGTGCCAAACCAACAGACACTTTCGGAGATACCTGTAGTGCACCTTTATAGCCACCCAGTTACGTTGTGACGTTTGGTACACCCAAAGAATTCCTACGGTATCCGGGAGTTGCACAATCTCATGGTCTAAGGAAATGATACTTGACATTAGAAAAGCTTTAGCATACGAACTACACAATCTTTGTGCTAGGCTTAGGATTGGGTCTTGTCCATCACATCATTCTCCTAATGATGTGATCCCGTTATCAACGACATCCAATGTCCATGGTCAGGAAACCGTAACCATCTATTGATCAACAAGCTAGTCAACTAGAGGCTTACTAGGGACATGGTGTTGTTTATGTACCCACACATGTATCTGAGTTTCCTATCAATACAAGTATAGCATGGATAATAAACGATTATCATGAACAAGGAAATATAATAATAACTAATTTATTATTGCCTCTAGGGCATATTTCCAACAGATAGGTCCTAATCCCAGCCGAGTATGTGTAGATTGGGTTCATTTTCCCATGCTCTGCTCCGAAGCCGACGCAAAATTTTGGCAGCACCTCCCTGCTGTTCTCCTGATACACGTCTCGGCAATAAGCAGAGAGGATGTGTACCCGGAGAACAATAGGGAGGCACTGACTAAATTCTGCATCAGATCCAGAGCTGAGCATATGGGAAAACGAACCCAATCTACACATACTCGGGCTGTTCATGGATAATGTTGGACAATTTGAAAGAATCACAATTATAAATATGCAAATGCATGCATATATATAGATGTAACCCTTTCGAATGGGAGACGCATAGTGGTTACGCATACTGATGATTGACACCTATAGCTAGAAAGTTTCATCGGCACGAAGACCGGAACAGAGCAAATGAAGGGGGAAGGAGGAGATGTCATTTGTGCTCACCAATGAACGCAGGGGCAGAGCTCATTGAACACTAGACCCTCACAACGACGAAATAACTGCATATTTAAATCGAAAGATGAGTAACATAGCAAGTATTCGACATCGACGGTCACATGTACCTCGCACTGACGATACTTGCCATTTACGGTACCATCAACACCGAGGAACCCTCTAACCCGCTCGTCCCCGGGTAAACTAAATAGCAACTACCATCGGTGCAAGGTACATGAGGCGGACAACATTGAACACTAGATTCACATCCCACAAGTGAAGCCAGCGCCCGGCGTCCCACAACAATAGTTCTGGTGGCCGATGACGGTCGAACACCTTGGCGAATTTGTCTGGCAGCCTCTACGATGAAGATTAAAGCCAAGTTTTAAAATTTTCAAACAACCAAACCGACTTGAGTTAGTTTGGGTGTTTCTAGTTTCAACACTTAGCTTTCAATCGTCATCTCTGAGGCTGCCAGACAAATTTGCAATGTTGTTCGACCGCCATCGACGCCGAGAACTGTTGCTGCTGGATGCAGGACCCCTGTGTCACTTATGGGACATGGATGTAGTATTCGACACCGACAGCCACATGTACCTCGCACTGACGATACTTACTATTTAGGGTACCTTCGACACCGAGGAACCCCCTAATTAACTCCCTAATTCGCAATGGTGTTCGACCGCCATCGACGCCGAGAACAGTCAACGCACGATCAACAAGTCAGCACTCAGACCAGGGGTTCTCGGCATGGCCGTCGGGACCCACTGGATCCACCATCTATCCCCCAGGCAACCCTCTTCCTTTTTCCCTTTTTCCTCTTCTTCTACTTATTTTTCTTTTTTCAGTTATTTTCTTCTTCTAACTATCTAAACCTAAATCTGGCAGTAACCTAATCCTACCACTAAAACCTAAACCTAAACACAAAAAACAGTAAAAAAATCACCTTGGGCGGCGGGGACGGGGTGCCGCCGGGGCGGCAAGCCTTGGGCGGCTCGGCGGTGGTGGAGGAGGCGGCGGGAGACGGGG
>NC_041385.1:398349183-398386582 GCF_002162155.2 Triticum dicoccoides | reverse complement strand
GCGGGGCAGTGGGGAGATGGGACGGGGCGGCGGTCGAGGACGGCGGCGCGGGTGGTGAAGAGGAGATCGAGAGAGAGGGGAGGGGCCGCGGGCGCGTCCCCTTTTCTTAGTAGGTCAGTTCTTTGCCGTCTGCTAGCAGACGACAAAGAACGTACCTAGTGGGGTGGGGCCGAGGTGAAACGGACGACCTAACGACCGCTCTCTTTGCCGTCTGCTGGCTGACGACAATGAAGTTTTGCCGTCAGCCAGCAGACGACAAAGAAAACGGCCATTAGGTCGTCCCCATACGTCCGCCACCCACGCTCTTTGCCGTCAGCTGGCGGACGTCATAGATTTGCTAATGGCAAAGCCCTCCGTTGTCATCCGCTGCCTCTTTGCCGTCCGTTTTTTGGTGGCTGATGGCAAAGCCTCTCTTTGCCGTCCGCCAGTTGACGGCAACGAGTTGGCAGCCAACAAATTAGCAAATTCCAGTAGTGATAGCTAGTAGCGAGATGCCTTCTTCTCTCTCCTTGATCTTCAATACAATGTTCTCCTTGATGTTCTTGGAGATCTATTCGATGTAGTGACTTTTTGCGGCGTGTTTGTTGGGATCCAATGAATTGTGAGTTTATAATCAGATTTAACCATGAATATTATTTGAGTTTTCTCTACACCCTTTTATGCATGATTGTTATAGCTTTGTATTTCTCTTCGATCTATTGATTTGTTTTAGCCAACTAGATTGGTTTTTCTTGCAATGGGAGAGGTGCTTTGTGATGGGTTCGATCTTGCGGTGCTCAATCCCAGTGACAGAAGGGGACATGACATGTATTGCTTAAGGCATAAAAAGATGGGGTTTATTCATACGTGAGTTTTCTTTGTCTACATGATGTCATCTTGCTTAAGGCATTACTCCGTTCTTTTATGAACTTAATGCTCTAGATGCATGCTGGAAAGCGGTCGATGTGTGGAGTAATAGTAGTATAGGCAGAATTGTTTTGGTCTACTTATCTTAGACGTGATGCCTATATACATGATCATTGCCTTGGATATCGTCATGATTATTTGCTTTTCATCAATTTCTCAACAACAATTTGTTTACCCACCGTATGCTATTTTCAAGAGAGAATCTTCTAGTGAAAACTATGGCCCCGGGTCTATTTTCTCTCATATATTAAAATCAAAAATACCTTGCTGCAATTTTTCTTTCTTTATTTTATTTTGTATTTTTGTTGGATCTGTCTATCTATCACCATACAATTTAATCTTGCAAGTAACCGCCGAGGGATTGACAACCCCTTGTTCATGTTGGGTGCAAGGATTTATTATCTTGTGTGTAGGTACTGCTAATGAGGTGTTGCGTGGTTCTCCTACTGGATTGATAACCTTGATTTTAACAGAGGGGAATACTTATCTCTAATGTACTGCATCATCCTCTCCTCTTCGAGGAAATCCCAACGTAGCTCACAAGTAGCAGACATGCATAGTTTTGTAGCTGGATTTGCAAAGTATTGTTGATCACCAGCTGGATATGCATACTTTTGTTGATCATCGCCCAGATATGCATACTTTTGTTGATCACTAGTTGGATATTTATGCATAGGTCTTGATAATGTTTTATTTTGTACACATCCCATGCGTGTATGGTGTTCAAGAAGTTGGTGAAGAAAAACTTCACTGTCATGCATTGCTGGTTGAAGTTGAATGGGCAACCGAAGTGGAACCTATTCATAGCCAAGACCACCACTCAAGCCACCTAGGAAGAAACTAGGGACCCAATGCTACGTCTTGAGCTTGCGTTGGTTTTCCTTGAAGAGGAAAGGGTGATGCAGCAATAGTAGCGTAAGTATTTCCCTCAGTTTTTGAGAACCAAGGTATCAATCCAGTAGGAGGCTCCTCAAAAGTCCCACGCACCTACACAAACAAACAAAGAACTCACAACCAACGCAATAAAGGGGTTGTCAATCCCTTCACGGCCACTTGCGAAAGTGAGATCTGATAGAGATAGTATGATAAGATAAATATATTTTTGGTATTTTATAATATAGATTGGAAAAGTAAAGATGCAAATAAAAGTAAACTGAAAGCTTATATGATAAAAGATAGACCCGAGGGCCATAGGTTTCAGTAGTGGCTTCTCTCAAGATAGCATAAGTACTACGGTGGGTGAACAAATTACTGTTGAGCAATTGATAGAAAAGCGAATAATTATGAGATTATCTAGGCATGATCATGTATATAGGCATCACGTCCGTGACAAATAGACCGACTCCTGCCTGCATCTACTACTATTACTCCACACATCGACCGCTATCCAGCATGCGTCTAGAGTATTAAGTTCATAAGAACAGAGTAACACATTAAGAAAGATGACATGATGTAGAGGGATAAACTCATGCAATATGATATAAACCCCATCTTTTTATCCTCGATGGCAACAATACAATATGTGCCTTGCAACCCCCATTGTCGCTGGGTAAGGACACCGCAAAATTGAACCCAAAGCTAAGCACTTCTCCCATGGCAAGAAAGATCAATCTAGTAGGCCAAACCAAACTGATAATTCGAAGAGACTTGCAAAGATAACTCAATCACACATAAAAGAATTCAGAGGAGATTCAAATATTTCTCATAGATAAACTTGATCATAAACCCACAATTCATCGAATCTCGACAAACACACCGCAAAAAGAGTTACATCGAATAGATATCCACAAGAGAGGGGGAGAACATGGTATTGAGATCCAAAAAGAGAGAAGAAGCCATCTAGCTAATAACTATGGACCCGAAGGTCTGTGGTAAACTACGCACAACTCATCGGAGGGGCTATGGTGTTGATGTAGAAGCCCTCCATGGTCGATTCCTCCTCCGGCGGAGTGCCGACGAAGGCTCTAAGATGGGATCTCGCGGATACAGAAGGTTACAGTGGTGGAAATTGTTTTTTGTTGGCTCCCTGGATGTTTCTGGGGTACGTGGGTATATATAGGAGGAAGAAGTACGTCGGTGGCCGCCCGAGGGGCCCACGAGATAGGGGGCGCGCCCTCCACCCTCGTGGCCGCCTCAGCTGCTTCTTGGCTTGCACTCCAAGTCCTCTGGATCACGTTTGTTCCAAAAATCACGCTCCCGAAGGTTTCATTCCGTTTGGACTCCGTTTGATATTCCTTTTCTTTGAAATACTGAAATAGGCAAAAAAACAGCAATACGGGTTGGGCCTCCGGTTAGTAGGTCAGTCCCAAAAATGATATAAATGTGTAAAATAAAGCCCATAAACATCCAAAAGGGGTAATATAATAGCATGGAACAATCAAAAATTATAGATACGTTGGAGACGTATCAAGCATCCCCAAGCTTAATTCCTGCTCGTCCTCGAGTAGGTAAATGATAAAAACAGAATTTTTGATGTGGAATGCTACCTAGCATAATTCTCAATGTAATTTTCTTTATTGTGGCATGATTGTTCAGATCCAAATGATTCGAGATAAAAGCTTATAAAACATAAAAAATAATAATGCTTCGAAGCATACTAACAAATAATCATGTCCTATCAAAATAGCATAGCCAAAGAAAGCTTATCCCTACATAATCATATAGTTAGGACATGCTTCATTTTCATTACACAACATACTCCCATCATGAACAACCCCGATGACGAGCCGAGCAATTGGTTCATACTTTTTAACGCGCTTCAGCTTTTTCAAACTCTTACACAATACATGAGCGCAAGCCATGGACATAGCACTATGGTGGTATATGGTGGTGGTTGTGAGGACAAAAAGGGAGAAGATAGTCTCACATCAACTAGGCGTATCAATGGGCTATGGAGATGCCCATCAATAGATATCAATGTGAGTGAGTAGGGATTGCCATGCAACGGATGCACTAGAGCTATAAATATATGAAAGCTCAACAAAAGAAACTAAGTGAGTGTGCATCCAACTCGCTTGCTCACAAAGACCTAGGGCATTTTGAGAAAGCCCATCATTGGAATATACAAGCCAAGTTCTATAATGAAAAATTCCCACTTAGTAAATGAAAGTGACAACATAGGAGACTCTCTATCATGAAGATCATGGTGCTACTTTGAAGCACAAGTGTGATAAAAAGGGTAGTAGCATTGTCCCTTCTCTCTTTTTCTCTCATTTATTTTTTCTTCTTTTTTTTTCTTTTTTCCTTTTTTTTCTTTGGCCTTTCTTTTTTTTCTTTTTTGGCCTTTCTCTTTTTTTTGTAAAGTCTGAAGTCTCATCCCGACTTGTGGGGGAATCATAGTCTTCATCATCCTTTCCTCACTGGGACAATGCTCTAATAATGAAGATCATCACACTTTTATTGATTTACAACTCAAGAATTACAACTCAAAACTAGAACAAGATATGACTCTTTATGAATGCCTCCGACGGTATACCGGGATATGCAATGAATCAAGAGTGACATGTATGAAAATTATGAAGGTGGCTTTGCCACAAATACGATGTCAACTACATGATCATGCAAAGAGCAATATGACAATGATGAAGCATGTCATAATAAACGGAACGGTGGAAAGTTGCATGGCAATATATCTCGGAATGGCTATGGAAATGCCATAATAGGTAGGTATGGTGGTTGTTTTGAGGAAGGTAAATAATGGGTGCATGATACCGGCGAAAGTTGCGCGGCGCAATAGAGGCTAGCGAAGTGGAAGGGTGAGTGTGCGTATATCCATGGACTCACATTAGTCATAAAGAACTCATATACTTATTGCAAAAGTCTACTTAGCCCTCGAATCAAAGTACTACTACGCATGCCCCTAGAGGGATAGATTGGTAGGAGAAGACCATCGCTCGTCCTCGACTGCCACTCATAAGGAAGACAATCAAAAGAGCACCTCATGCAACAAATTTGTCACACAACTTTTACCATACATGCATGCTACAGGACTTGCCAACTTCAACACAAGTATTTCCCAATTTCATAATTACCTACTAGCATGACTCTAACATTACCACCTCTATATCCCAAAACAATTATCAAGCATCAAATTGATCCTAGTGTTTTATGCACTTTCTATGATAGTTTTTATTATACCAAACTTGGATGCTCATCATTCTAGGACCAAATTTATAACCATAGCAAATACCATGCTGTTCTAAAATACTCACAAAATAATATAAGTGAAGCATGAGATATCAACAATTTTTTCAAAATTAAGCCACCGCCGTGCTCTAAAAGATATAAGTGAAGCACTAGAGAAAATACTATCTAGCTCAAAAGATATAAGTGAAGCACATAGAGTATTCTAGCAAATTCTAATAAAGTGGGATTCTCCCAAAATGTGTGTACAGCAAGGATGATTGTGGTAAACTAAAAATCAAAGACTAATATCATACAAGACGCTCCAAGCAAAACACATATCATGTGGCGAATAAAAATACCAATGAACGAAGACGAAAGAGGGGATGCCTTCCGGGGGCATCCCCAAGCTTAGGCTTTTGGCTATTCTTGAATATCTTGGGGTGCCATGGGCATCCCCAAGCTTAGGCTTTTGCCACTCCTTATTCCATAGTCCATCAAATCTTTACCCAAAACTTGAAAACTTCACAACACAAAACTCAACAGGAAATCTTATAAGCTCCGTTAGTGAAAGAAAACAAAACCACCACATAAGGTACTGTAATGAACTCATTCTTTATTTAAATTGGTGTTAAACCTACTGTATTCCAAGTTCTCTATGGTTCATACTACTTAATACTAGACATAGATGCATCAAAATAAGCAAACAACACACGAAAGGCAGAATCTGTCAAAAATAGAATAGTCTGTAGCAATCTGTAACTAACGCAAACTTCTGGAACTCTAAAAATCCTACCAAAATAGAAAGTCCCGGAAAATTTATCTATTGTTCTACAGCAAAAAGAATCAACGCAGAAGCACGTTTATGTGATTTAACCAAAATAATTTCGTGCGCGCAAAGTTTCTGTTTTTCAGCAGAATCAAATCAACTATCACCATAGGTTATCCTATAGGTTCTACTTGGCACAAACATGAATTAAAACATAAAAACACATCTAAACAGAAGGTAGGTGCAAAATTTATTATTAAACAGAAACAAAAACAAAAAACACAAATAAAATTGGGTTGCCTGCCAACTAGCGCTATCGTTTAATGCCCCTAGCTAGGGATAAAAGCAAAGATAGATCTAGGTAGTACCATAATAATAAGATAGATCTTGAAAACTCATCTCATATTCTCTATGTTTAGAAGCAAGTTTTCTTTGAGGCAAGCAAAAGTAATCAAAAGGGCTAAATTTAGTGGGACAAAAGTCCTCAAGATCAATCACAGGAGGAATGGGTTCCTCCTTTGGCCCTTCATAATGCACAACTAATTCATCACTATAAGCATTCTTTTGGCAAAATTTCGTGAGCCTACACTCAAGAGAGTATCCTAGCACATTGTTTCTAAGGGCGAAATCATTATTAAGTTCGGAAATTCTATCAACTAGGACATTGGTAGGAACCTTTTTTCTAAGGTTTTCATTGAAAGCAACATAGTCAGAAGATTGAAAATGCCTAATTTCCTCTTGATCGAAGAGGATCGCCTCTATGGGAGGACAACCGGCGTCCACCCTATAGTGCGCAAAGATTTCTTTAGCCTCTCTTATTATAAATCTAAACTCATGAGCCAAAAAGATAGTAACAACGCGCTTAACAGAAGAATGCTCAATATTAGAAAATTCTAGGAAAATTCTTTGTATGCAAGGATGCATATGCATAAATTGTCTTTCAAGTTCAACTACAAGCATAGCGACAGCATCCACAAGACTACTAGTTCTATGAAGAATAGAACCACCCATAGAAGGTAAAGCACCGGCACAAGTAAAGAAATCTTGAATAACACCTTTTCCAATAATGTTACCACTACAGATTCGAAACTTTTTAGTATGCAAGATAGGGGGGTCTTCGGCCGGAGCCTCGGAATTTTCCATGTTATCATTATTGTCCATATCGACGATAATCTCCCCAATTTCAGACATAACGACAAACAAAAGCGAGGAAGAAAAAGAAGGCTAACGAAAGAGAGAGAGGAAGGTTGGGAAACAGAGGGCGAATAAAACGGCAAGGGTGAAGTGGGGGAGAGGAAAACGAGAGGCAAATGGCAAATAATGTAAATACGAGGGAGATGAGTTTGTGATGGGTACTTGGTATGTCTTGACTTGAGCGAAGACCTCCCCGGCAACGGTGCCAGAAATCCTTCTTGCTATGCCTTGAGATTGCGTTGGTTTTCCTTGAAGAGGAAAGGGTGATGCAGCAACAGTAGCGTAAGTATTTCCCTCAGTTTTTGAGAACCAAGGTATCAATCCAGTAGGAGGCTCCTCAAAAGTCCCACGCACCTACACAAACAAACAAAGAACTCACAACCAACACAATAAAGGGGTTGTCAATCCCTTCACAACCACTTGCGAAAGTGAGATCTGATAGAGATAGCATGATAAGATAAATATATTTTTGGTATTTTATAATATAGATTGGAAAAGTAAAGATGCAAATAAAAGTAGACTGAAAGCTTATATGATAAAAGATAGACCCAGGTGCCATCGGTTTCACTAGTGGCTTCTCTCAAGATAGCATAAGTATCACGGTGGGTGAACAAATTACTATCGAGCAATTGATAGAAAAGCGAATAATTATGAGATTATCTAGGCATGATCATGTATATGGCATCACGTCCGTGACAAGTAGACCGACTCCATCTTTTTCTCCTCGATGGCAACAATACAATACGTGCCTTGCAACCCCTATTGTCACCGGGCAAGGACACCACAAGATTGAACCCAAAGCTAAGCACTTCTCCCATGGCAAGAAAGATCAATCTAGTAGGCCAAACCAAACTGATAATTCGAAGAGACTTGCAAAGATAACTCAATCACACATAAAAGAATTCAGAGGAGATTCAAATATTTCTCATAGATAAACTTGATCATAAACCCACAATTCATCGAATCTCGACAAACACACCGCAAAAAGAGTTACATCGAATAGATCTCCACAAGAGAGGGGAGAACATGGTATTGAGATCCAAAAAGAGAGAAGAAGCCATCTAGCTAATATCTATGGACCCGAAGGTCTGTGGTAAACTACTCACAACTCATCGGAGGGGCTATGGTGTTGATGTAGAAGCCCTCCATGGTCGATTCCCCCTCCAGCGGAGCGCCGACGAAGGCTCCAAGATGGGATCTGCGGATATAGAAGGTTACAATGGTGGAAATTGTTTTTTGTTGGCTCCCTGGATGTTTCCGGGGTACGTGAGTATATATAGGAGGAAGAAGTACGTTGGTGGCCGCCCGAGGGGCCCACGAGATAGGGGGCGCGCCTTCCACCCTCGTGGCCGCCTCGGCTACTTCTTGGCTTGCACTCCAAGTCCTCTGGATCACGTTTGTTCCAAAAATCACGCTCCCGAAGGTTTCATTCCGTTTGGACTCTGTTTGATATTCCTTTTCTTCGAAATAATGAAAAAGGCAAAAAAAACAACATCAATACGGGCTGGGCCTCCGGTTAGTAGGTTAGTCCCAAAAATGATATAAATGTGTAAAATAAAGCCCATAAACATCCAAAAGGGGTAATATAATAGCATGGAACAATCAAAAATTGTAGATACGTTGGAGACGTATCACCCAACCGACCCAACAAATGAACCACCTAAGAAGATTATAAGAAGGTTTTGGGGAAACAAGTGGGAGGAGGAGAGGCGAAGCTAGAAGGTGTGGTTGTCAAGTTGACGGGGAAGTTATAGGACATCTTGTCGAAGAAGGAGGAGGCATACGTCAGACGGTTCGACATCAAGGAGGACAAAAGGTGGAGAGGTTCAAACTGCTGATGGAGGCGACCAAGAAGAAGCTGGCGCTCGAATAGCAGAGGGCCTTGATCAAAGAGAAGAAGGCCATGCTCAAAGAAAAGAAGGTGAAGACCACAACCGATGCGGAGGATGCCAAGATGTTGTCCTTGAAGGTGGAGTCTTTGGATGTCGACGCAAGAGCGATCATGCAAGCCATCTGATACGTCTCCAACGTATCTATAATTTTTGATTGTTCCATGCTATTATATTACCCCTTTTGGATGTCTATGGGCTTTATTTTACATATTTATATCATTTTTGGGACTAACTTACTAACTGGAGGCCCAGCCCATATTGCTGTTTTTTTGCCTATTTCAGTATTTCGAAGAAAAGGAATATCAAACGGAGTCCAAACGGAATGAAACCTTCGGGAGCGTGATTTTTGGAACGAACGTGATCCGGAGAGCTTGGAGTGCAAGTCAAGAAGCATCCGAGGCCCCCACGAGATAGGAGGCCGCGCCCCCCTGTAGGGTGCGCCCCCCAGTCTTGTGGGCCCCTCGGGCAGCCACCGACGTACTTCTTCCTTCTATATATACCTACGTACCCCAAAAACATCCAGGGCACCACGAAACACAATTTCCACCGCTGTAACCTTCTGTATCCGCGAGATCCCATCTTGGAGCCTTCACCGGCACCCTGCCGGAGGGGGAATCGACCACGGAGGGCTTCTACATCAACATCCTTGCCCCTCCGATGAGTTGTGAGTAGTTTACCACAGACCTACGGGTCCAGATGGCTTCTTCTCTCTTTTTGGATCTCAATACAATTTTCTCCCCCTCTCTTATGGTGATCTATTCGATGTAAACTCTTTTTGCAGTGTGTTTGTCGAGATCCGATGAATTATGGGTTTATGATCAAGTTTATCTATGAATAATATTTGAATCTTCTCTGAATTCTTTTATATATGATTGAGTTATCTTTGCAAGTCTCTTCGAATTATCAGTTTGGTTTGGCCTACTAGATTGGTCTTTCTTGCCATGGGAGAAGTGCTTAGCTTTGGGTTCAATCTTGTGGTGACCTTACCCAGTGACAGAAAGGGTTGCAAGGCATGTATTGTATTGTTGCCATCGAGGATAACAAGATGGGGTTTATATCATATTGCATGAGTTTATCCCTCTACATCATGTCATCTTGCTTAATGCGTTACTCTGTTCTTATGAACTTAATACTCTAGATGCAGGCAGGAGTTGGTCGATGTGTGGAGTAATAGTGGTAGATGCAGGCATGAGTCGGTCTACTTGTTATGGACGTGATGCATATATTCATGATCCTGCCTAGATAATCTCATAACTATGCGCTTTTCTATCAATTGCTCGACAGTAATTTGTTCACCCACCGTAATACTTATGCTATCTTGAGAGAAGCCACTAGTGAAACCTATGGCCCCCGGGTCTATCTCTTATCATATTTGCTTTCAATCTACTTTTATTTGCATCTTTACTTTTTGCATCCATATTATAAAATACCAAAAATATATTTATCTTATCATACTATCTTTATTAGATCTCACTTTCGCAAGTGGCCGTGAAGGGATTGACAACCCCTTTATTGTGTTGGTTGCGAGTTCTCAATTTGTTTGTGTAGGTGCGTGGGACTTTTGAGGAGCCTCCTACTGGATTGATACCTTGGTTCTCAAAACTGAGGGAAATACTTACGCTACACTTGCTGCATCACCCTCTCCTCTTCGAGGAAAACCAACGCAAGCTGAGGACGTAGCAAGAAGGATTTCTGGCATCGTTGCCGGGGAAGTCTTCGCTCAAGTCAAGACATACCAAGTACCCATCACAAACCCATCTCCCTCGCATTTACATTATTTGCCATTTGCCTCTCGTTTGCCTCTCCCCCACTTCAGCGTTTTATTTTCCCTCTCTTTCCCAATCTCCTCCTCTCTTGTCGCTTGTCTTTTTCTGTTTGCTCGTGTGTTAGTTCGTTTACCATGTCGTCATGGCTAGTCCTCCTATCCTTATTCTCAGTCCCGAACAAGAAATTCACAATTTTAAGCAAAGGGAGAGGGAAAGTTTAAAAGATGCTTGGCATAGAATTTGCAATGCCCAATATAAAGCTACTAGGAAGCTTGATACTTCCGTTCTTCTCCGCAATTTTTATGTAGGCATTACTCCTTGGAATAGATGTGTTCTTGATATTGCCACCGGAGGTGATTTTATGAGTAGCCATACTTTTGACGCTTATAATGCTATGCTAGATTTGTTTGGCCCACCACCTCTTTTGGTTAATGGAACGGTTTTAACTCTAGAACATGTGATGCAACAGCTTGATATTATTGAAAATAAAATTGCCACTGTTAAGGTGATTGAAAATTTGGATAAAAAGATTCATAATCACATTACCCAATTTGGATCTAGGGTTGAAGTTACTTTGAAAAATCTTAAAGAAAAGGAACCTATATTCAATGAAAAAATAGATCTAGACTCTGCTAGAATCGGTAAACTTGAGGATATTATTACAAACTTAGGTTCCGTGTTTTACCCCATGAAAAACACTCCAAACCCCCCTACTAAAACTGCCAAGTTTATTTATGTTCCTAAAAATAAGGGCGAATCTTCTAAGGGAGACGCGGATCTCAAATCCATAAGTGTTCTCCCCAATTGTTTCTCTATCGTTAAGGAACCTTTTGCTACCAATGAATTTCTTGAATTTTTGCCTAAGGTTTAGCCATTGCTAAAAAGGGAGAAATCCCTAGAGATCACAATCTCTCTACTTATGAATTAAGTGCCAAAGATGGCACTACTTAGATCTATCCTTGCTTTTATGCCTAGCTAGGGGCGTTAAACGATAGCGCTAGTTGGGAGGCAACCCAATTTTTCTTTATGTTTTTTGTTTTTGCTCCTGTTTAGTAATAAATCTTGCATCTACCTTCTGTTTAGATGTGTTTTTATCTTTTAATTAGTGTTTGTGCCAAGTAGAACCTATAGGATAACCTATGATGATAATTGATTTGATTCTGCTGAAAAACAGAAACTTTGCACGCACGAATTTAGTTTTGTTAAATCACAAGAATGTGCTTTTGCGTTGATTCTTTTTGATGATGTTCAATAAACAAATTGTACATGACTTCCTATTTTGGTAGGATTTTTAGAGTTCTAGAAGTTTGCGTTAGTTACAGATTGCTACAGACTGTTCTGTTTTTGCCAGATTCTGTTTTTCGTGTGTTGTTTGCTTATTTCAATGCATCTATGGCTAGTAAATTAGTTTATAAACCATAAGGAAGTTGTAATACAGTAGGTTTAACACCAAATTAAATAAATAATGATTTAATTGCAGTACCTTATGTGGTGGTTTTGTTTTCTTTCATTAACGGAGCTTATAAGATTTCCTATTGAGTTTTGTGTTGTGAAGTTTTCAAGTTTTGGGTAAAGCTTTTATGGACTATGGAACAAAGGGTGGCAAGAGCCTAAGCTTGGGGATGCCCATGGAACCCCAAGATATTCAAGAATAGCCAAAAGCATAAGCTTGGGGATGCCCCGGGAAGGCATCCCCTCTTTCATCTTCGTTCATTGGTAACTTTACTTGGAGCTATATTTTTATTCGCCACATGATATGTGTTTTGCTTGGAGAGTCGTGTATTATATTAGTCTTTGCTTTTTAGTTTACCACAATCATCCTTGCTGCACACACCTTTTGGGAGAAGCCTATTTGATTAGAATTTGCTAGAATACTCTATGTGCTTCACTTATATCTTTTGAGCTTGATAGTTTTTGCTCTAGTGCTTCACTTATATCTTTTAGAGCACGGTGGTGTTTTAATTTTGAAGAAATTGCTAGCCTCTCATGCTTCACTTATATCTTTTTGAGAGTCTTTTAGAATAACATGGTATTTGCTATGATCATAAAGTTGGTCCTAGAATGATGAGCATCCAAGTTGGGTATAATAAAAACTATCATAGAAAGTGAATTGGATACTATGATCAATTTGATGCTTGATAATTGTTTTGAGATATGGAGGTAGTGATATTAAAGTCATGCTAGTTGGGTGATTATGAATTTAAATAATGTTTGCATTGAAGCTTGTGATCCCCGTAGCATGCACGTATGGTGAACCGCTTTGTGATGAAGTTGGAGCACAATTTTATTTATTGATTGTCTTCCTTATTAGTGGCGGTCGGGGACGAGCGATGGTCTTTTCCTACCAATCTACCCCCCTAGGAGCATGCGCATAGTACTTTGGTTTTTGATGACTTCTAAATTTTTGCAACAAGTATATGAGTTCTTTTGATTAATGTTGAGTCCATGGATTATACGCACCCTTTCACCCACCATTTACCTTCCTCAAAACAGCCACCATACCTTGTTGGGGAACGTAGCAGAAATTCAAAATTTTCCTACGTGTCACCAAGATCTATCTATGGAGAGACCAGCAACGAGTAGAAAGAGAGTGCATCTACATACCCTTGTAGATTGCTAAGCGGAAGCGTTCAAGTGAACGGGGTTGATGGAGTCGTACTCGTCGTGATTCAAATCACCGATGATCCTAGTGCCGAACGGACGACACCTCCGCGTTCAACACACGTACAACCCGGTGACGTCTCCCACGCCTTGATCCGGCAAGGAGAGAGGGAGAGGTTGAGGAAGACTCCATCCAAAAGCAGCACAACGGCGTGGTGGTGGTGGAGGAGCGTGGCAATCCTGCAGGGCTTCGCCAAGCACCGCGGGAGAGGAGGAGTACTTGTGAGAGGGGGAGGGCTGCGCCAGAACTTCGTCTGTAGCTCCCATGCGTCTCCCCACTATATATAGGGGTGGAGGGGATGGTTTCTTGCCCTCCAAGTCCATTGGGGCGTTGGCCAAGGTGGGAGGAAAGAAATCCCATCATTTCCTTCCCCACCGATTGTTATCCCCCCTTTTTTAGGGATCTTGATCTTATCCCTTCGGGATATGATCTTATTCCTTCTAAGGGGGGATCTTGGTGCGCCTTGACCAGGGGTGTGGGGCCTTGCCCCCACTACCCACGTTCATGTGGGTCCCCCCATGCAGGTGGGCCCCACTCCGGAACCTTCTAGAACCTTCCCGGTACAATACCGAAAAATCCCGAACATTTTCCGGTGGCCAAAATAGGACTTCCCATATATAAATCTTTACCTCCAGACCATTCCGGAACTCCTCGTGACATCCGGGATCTCATCCGGGACTCCGAACAACATTCGGTAACCACATACAAACTTCCTTTATAACCCTAGCGTCATCGAACCTTAAGTGTGTAGACCCTACGGGTTCGGGAGACATGCAGACATGACCGAGACGTTCTCCGGTCAATAACCAACAGCGGGATCTGGATACCCATGATGGCTCCCACATGTTCCACGATGATCTCATCGGATGAACCACGATGTCAAGGACTTAATCAATCCCGTATTCAATTCCCTTTGTCTATCGGTATGTTACTTGCCCGAGATTCGATCGTCGGTATCCAATACCTTGTTCAATCTCGTTACCGGCAAGTCACTTTACTCGTTCCATAACACATCATGCCGTGATCAACTCCTTGGTCACATTGCGCATATGATGATGTCCTACCGAGTGGGCCCAGAGATACCTCTCCGTTTACACGGAGTGACAAATCCCAGTCTCGATCCGCATAAAACAATAGATACTTTCGGAGATACCTGTAGTGCACCTTTATAGTCACCCAGTTACGTTGTGACGTTTGATACACCCAAAGCACTCCTACGGTATCCAGGAGTTACACGCTCTCATGGTCGAAGGAAGAGATACTTGACATTGGCAAAGCTGTAGCAAATGAACTACACGATCTTTTGTGCTAGTCTTAGGATTGGGTCTTGTCCATCACATCATTCTCCTAATGATGTGATCCCATTATCAACGACATCCAATGTCCATAGCCAGGAAACCATGACTATCTGTTGATCACAACGAGCTAGTCAACTAGAGGCTCACTAGGGACATATTGTGGTCTATGTATTCACACGTGTATTACGATTTCCGGATAATACAGTTATAGCATGAATAAAAGACAATTATCATGAACAAGGAAATATAATAATAATACTTTTATTATTGCCTCTAGGGCATATTTCCAATAGTCTCCCACTTGCACTAGAGTCAATAATCCAGTTCACATCGCCATGTGATTAACACTCACAGGTCACATCGCCATGTGACTAATACCCAAGAGTTTACTAGAGTCAGTAGTCTGATTAACACTCAATGAGTTTTATGTTTGATGATGTTGCTTGTGAGAGAGGTTTTAGTCAATGGGTCTGAACCTTTCAGATCCGTGTGTGCTTTACGAATCTCTATGTCATCTCCTAGATGCAGCTACCACGCTCTATTTGGAGCTATTCCAAATAACTGTTCTACTTTGAGCTATTCTAAATTATTGCTCCATTATATGTATCCGGTCTCTCTACTCAGAGCTATCCGGATAGGTGTTAAGCTTGCATCGACGTAACCTTTACGACGAACTCTTTTACCACCTCCATAATCGAGAAAATTCCTTAGTCCACTAGTTACTAAGGATAACTTTGACCGCTGTCCTGTGAGCCATTCTTGGATCACTCTTGTACCCCTTGACTGACTCATGGCAAGGCACACTTCAGGTGCGGTACACAGCATAGCATACTGAAGAGCCTACGTCTTAAGCATAGGGGACGACCTTCATCCTTTCTCTCTATTCTGCCGTGGTCGAGCTTTAAGTCTTAACTTCGTACCTTACAACTCAGGTAAGAACTCCTTCTTTGACTGGTCCATCTTGAACACCTTCAAGATCATGTGAAGGTATGTGCTCATTTGAAAGTATTATTAAGCATTTTGATCTATCCTTATAGATCTTGATGCTCAATGTTCAAGTAGCTTAATCCAGGCTTTCTATTGAAAAACACTTTCAAAATAACCCTATATGCTTTCCAGAAATTCTACATCATTTCTGATCAACATGTATTCATCAGAAATTCTATAGTGCTCCCACTCACTTCTTTGGAAATACAAGTTTCTCATAAACTTTGTACAAACCCAAAATCTTTGATCATCATCAAAGCATACATTCCAACTCCGAGATGCTCACTCCAGTCCTTAGAAGGATCGCTGGAGCTAGCATACCTTTTAGCATCCTTAGGATCGACAAAAACTTTCTGATTGTATTACATACAACCTTTCCTCATGAAAACTGGTAAGGAAACTCGTTTTGATATCCATGTGCCAGATTTCATAAATACAGCTAATGCTAACATGAATCTGACGGACTTTAAGCATCGCTACGGATGAGAAAATCTCATCGTAGTCAACTCCTTGAACTTGTGAAAAACTTTTCGCCACAAGTCGAGCTTCATGGACGGTGACATTACCATCCACGTCCGTCTTCTTCTTAAAGATCCATTTATCTTAATGGCTTGCCGATCATCGGGCAAGTCCACCAAAGTCCATGGATCCGTTCTCGGATTTTATGGCCTCAAGCCATTTATCGGAATCCGGGCCCACCATCGCTTCTCCATAGCTCGTAGGTTCATTGTTGTCCAACAACATGACTTCCAAGACAGGATTACGTACCACTCTGAAGTAGTACGCATCCTTGTCATCCCACGAGGTTTGGTAGTGACTTGATCCGAAGTTTCATGATCAATATCATAAGCTTCCACTTCAATTGGTGTAGGTGCCACAGGAACAACTTCCTGTGCCCTGCCACACACTAGTTGAAGAGACGGTTCAATAACCTCATCAAGTCTCCACCATCCTCCCACTCAACTCTTTCGAGAGAAACCTTTCCTCGAGAAAGGACCCGATTCTAGAAACAATTCATATTGCTTTCGGATCTGAATTAGGAGGTATACCCAACTGTTTTGGGTGTCCTATGAAGATGTATTTTATCCGCTTTGGGTTCGAGCTTAATCCTGAAACTTTTTCACATAAGCGTCGCAGCCCCAAACTTTTAAGAAACGACAACTTAGGTTTCTCTAAACCATAATTCATACGGTGTCATCTCATCGGAATTACGTGGTGCCCTATTTAAAGTGAATGTGGTTGTCTCTAATGCCTAACCCATGAACGATAGTGGTAATTCGATAAGAGACATCATGGTACGCACCATATCCAATAGGGTGCAACTATGATGTTCGGACACACCATCACACTATGGTGTTCCAGGCGGTATTAATTATGAAACAATTTCCACAATGTCTTAATTGTGTGCCAAAACTCGTAACTCAGATATTCATCTCTATGATCGTATCATAGACATTTTATCCTCTTGTCACAATGATCTTCTACTTCACTCTGAAATTACTTGAACCATTCAATAATTCAGAGTTGTGTTTCATCAAGTAAATATTCTCAACATCTACTCGAATCATCTGTGAAGTAAGAACATAATAATATTCACTGCATGCCTCAGCATTTATTGGACTGCACACATCAAAATGTGTTACTTCCAACAAGTTGCTATCTTGTTCCATCTTATTGAAACCGAGGCTTTTCAGTCATCTTGCCTATGTGGTATGATTTGCATATCTCAAGTGATTCCAAATCAAGTGAGTCCGAACGGTCCATTTGCATGGAGTTTCTTCATGCATATACACCAATAGACATGGTTCGCATGTCTCAAACTTTTCAAAAACGAGTGAGTCCAAAGATCCATCAACATGGAGCTTCTTCATGCGTTTTATACCATTATGACTTACATGGCAGTGCCACAAGTAAGTGGTACTATCATTACTATCTTATATCTTTTGGCATGAAAATGTATATCACTACGACCGAGATTCAATGAACCATTCCTTTAGGTGCAATACCATTGAAGGTATTATTCAAAAAATAGAGTAACCATTATTCTCCTTAAATGAATAACCGTATTGCAATAGACATAATCCAATCATGTCTATGCTCAACGCAAACACCAATCTCGGTGGTAGAGGGAGCGTGCGATGCTTGATCATATCAACCTTGGAAACACTTCCAACATATATCGTCAGCTCACCTTTAGCTAGTCTCCGTTTATTCCGTAGTTTTTATTTCGAGTTACTAACACTTAGCAACCGAACCGGTATCCAATACCCTGGTGCTACTAGGAGTACTAGTAAAGTACACATTAACATAATGTATATCCAATATACTTCTATCGACCTTGCCAGCCTTCTCATCTACCAAGTATCTAGGGTAATGCTGCTCCAGTGGTTGTTCCCCTTATTACAGAAGCACTTAGTCTCGGGTTTGGGTTCAACCTTGGGTTTCTTCACTTGAGCAGCAGCTGAATTTCCGTTTCATGAAGTATCCCTTTGTTCCCCTGCCCTTCTTGAAACTAGTGGTTTCACCAACCATCAACAATTGATGCTCCTTCTTGATTTCTACTTTCGCGGTGTCAAACACCATGAATATTTCAAGGATCATCATATCTATCCCTGATATGTTATAGTTCATCACGAAGCTCTAGCAGCTTGGTGGCAATGACTTTGGAGAAACATCACTATCTCATTTGGAAGATCAACTCCCACTCGATTCAAGTGATTGTTGCACTCAGACAATCTGAGCACAAGCTCAACGATTGAGCTTTTCTCCCTTAGTTTGTAGGCTAAGAAAATTGTCGGAGGTCTCATACCTCTTGACGTGGGCACGAGCCTGAAATCCCAATTTCAGCCCTCGAAACATCTCATATGTTCCGCGACGTTTCGAAAACGTCTTTGGTGCCTCTACTTAAACCATTTAACTGAACTATCACGTAGTTATCAAAACGTGTATGTTTGATGTTCGAAACATCCACAAACGACGTTTGGGGTTCAGCACACTAAGCAGTGCATTAAGGACATAAGCGTTCTAGTGTCCGCATAATCGCTACTGTCAACTTTCAACTATATTTTCTCTAGGAACATAAATAAAACAGTAGAACTATAGCGTGAACTACGACATAATTTGCAAAAGGTCTTTTGACTATGTTCAGGATAATTAAGTTCATCTTATGAACTCCCACTTAGATAGACATCCCTCTGGTCATCTAAGTGATCACATGATCCGAGTCAACTAGGCCGTGTCCGATCATCACGTGAGACGGACTAGTCATCATCGGTGAACATCTTCATGTTGATCGTATCTACTATACGACTCATGCTTGACCTTTCGGTCTCCGTGTTCCGAGGCCATGTCTGCACATGCTAGGCTCGTCAAGTTAACCCTAAGTGTTTTCGCTGTGTAAAACTGTCTTACACCCGTTGTATGTGAACGTAAGAATCCATCACACCCGATCATCACGTGGTGCTTAGAAGCGACGAACTGTAGCAACGGTGCACAGTTAGGGGAGAACACTTCTTGAAATTTTGTAAGGGATCATCTTATTTACTACCGTCGTCCTAAGTAAACAAGATGCATAAACATGATAAACATCACATGCAATCAAATAGTGACATGATATGGCCAATATCATTTTGCTCCTTTTGATCTTCATCTTCGGGGCTCCATGATCATCATCGTCACCGGCATGACACCATGATCTCCATCATCATGATCTCCATCATCGTGTCTTCATGAGGTTGTCACGCCAACGACTACTTCTACTTCTATGGCTAACGCGTTTAGCAATAAAGTAAAGTAATTTACATGGCGTTCTTCAATGACACGCAGGTCATATAATAAATAAAGACAACTCCTATGGCTCCTGCCGATTGTCATACTCATCGACATGCAAGTCGTGATTCCTATTACAAGAACATGATCAATCTCATACATCACATATCATTCATCACATTCCTCTTGGCCATATCACATGACATAGCATACCCTGCAAAAACAAGTTAGACATCCTCTAATTGTTGTTTGCATGTTTTACGTGGCTGCTATGGGTTTCTAGCAAGAACGTTTCTTACCTACGCAAAACCACAACGTGATATGCCAATTGCTATTTACCCTTCATAAGGACCCTTTTCATCGAATCCGTTCCGACTAAAGTGGGAGAGACTGGCACCCGCTAGCCACCTTATGCACCAAGTGCATGTCAATCGGTGGAACCTGTCTCACGTAAGAGTACGTGTAAGGTCGGTCCGGGCCGCTTCATCCCACAATACCGTCGAAACAAGATTGGACTAGTAACGGTAAGCATATTGAACAACATCAACGCCCACAACTACTTTGTGTTCTACTCGTGCAAAGAATCTACGCAATAGACCTAGCTCATGATGCCACTGTTGGGGAACATAGCAGAAATTCAAAATTTTCCTACGTGTCACCAAGATCTATCTATGGAGAGACCAGCAACGAGTAGAAAGAGAGTGCATCTACATACCCTTGTAGATCGCTAAGTGGAAGCGTTCAAGTGAACGGGGTTGATGGAGTCGTACTCGTCGTGATTCAAATCACCGATGCTCCTAGTGCCGAACGGACGGCACCTCCGCGTTCAACACACGTACAGCCCGGTGACGTCTCCCACGCCTTGATCCAGCAAGGAGAGAGGGAGAGGTTGAGTAAGACTCCATCCAACAGCAGCACAACGGCGTGGTGGTGGTGGAGGAGCGTGGCAATCCAGCAGGGCTTCGCCAAGCACCATGGGAGAGGAGGAGTAGGGAGAGAGGTAGGGCTGTGCCAGAACTTCGTGTATAGCTCCCATGCGCCTCCCCACTATATATAGGGGTGGAGGGGCTGGTTTCTTGCCCTCCAAGTCCATTGGGGCGTTGGCCAAGGTGGGAGGAAAGAAATCTCATTATTTCCTTCCCCACCGATTGTTATCCCCCCTTTTTAGGGATCTTGATCTTATCCCTTCGGGATATGATCTTATTCCTTCTAAGGGGGGATCTTGGTGCGCCTTGACCAGGGGTGTGGGGCCTTGCCCCCACTACCCACGTCCATGTGGGCCCCCCCATGCAGGTGGGCCCCACTCCGGAACCTTCTAGAACCTTCCCGGTACAATACCGAAAAATCCCGAACATTTTCCGGTGGCCAAAATAGGACTTCCCATATATAAATCTTTACCTCCGGACCATTCCGGAACTCCTCGTGACGTCCGGGATCTCATCCAGGACTCCGAACAACATTCGGTAACCACATACAAACTTCCTTTATAACCCTAGCGTCATCGAACCTTAAGTGTGTAGACCCTACGGGTTCGGGAGACATGTAGACATGACCGAGACGTTCTCCGGTCAATAACCAACAGCGGGATCTGGATACCCATGATGGCTCCCACATGTTCCACGATGATCTCATCGGATGAACCACGATGTCAAGGACTTAATCAATCCCGTATTCAATTCCCTTTGTCTATCGGTATGTTACTTGCCCGAGATTCGATCATCGGTATCCAATACCTTGTTCAATCTCGTTACCGGCAAGTCACTTTACTCGTTCCATAACACATCATCCCGTGATCAACTCCTTGGTCACATTGCGCATATGATGATGTCCTACCGAGTGGGCCCAGAGATAACTCTCCGTTTACACGGAGTGACAAATCCCAGTCTCGATCCGCATAAAACAATAGATACTTTCGGAGATACCTGTAGTGCACCTTTATAGTCACCCAGTTACGTTGTGACGTTTGATACACCCAAAGCACTCCTACGGTATCCAGGAGTTACACGCTCTCATGGTCGAAGGAAGAGATACTTGACATTGGCAAAGCTCTAGCAAATGAACTACACGATCTTTTGTGCTAGTCTTAGGATTGGGTCTTGTCCATCACATCATTCTCCTAATGATGTGATCCCGTTATCAACGACATCCAATGCCCATAGCCAGGAAACCATGACTATCTGTTGATCACAACGAGCTAGTCAACTAGAGGCTCACTAGGGACATATTGTGGTCTATGTATTCACACGTGTATTACGATTTCCGGATAATACAGTTATAGCATGAATAAAAGACAATTATCATTAACAAGGAAATATAATAATAATACTTTTATTATTGCCTCTAGGGCATATTCACACGTGTATTTCGAGTTAGCTTTTATTTCCGGATAATACAGTTATATAATAATAATACGTTAGCTAGTCTCCGTTTATTCCGTAGCTTTTATTTCGAGTTACTAACACTTAGCAACCGAACCGGTATCCAATATCCTGGTGCTACTAGGAGTACTAGTAAAGTACACATTAACATAATGTATATCCAATATACTTCTATCGACCTTGCCAGCCTTCTCATCTACCAAGTATCTAGGGTAATGCTGCTCCAGTGGTTGTTCCCCTTATTACAGAAGCACTTAGTCTCGGGTTTGGGTTCAACCTTGGGTTTCTTCACTAGAGCAGCAGCTGAATTGCCGTTTCATGAAGTATCCCTTTGTTCCCTTGCCCTTCTTGAAACTAGTGGTTTCACCAACCATCAACAATTGATGCTCCTTCTTGATTTCTACTTTCGCGGTGTCAAACATCATGAATATTTCAAGGATCATCATATCTATCCTTGATATGTTATAGTTAATCACGAAGCTCTAGCAGCTTGGTGGCAATGACTTTGGGGAAACATCACTATCTCATCTGGAGGATCAACTCCCACTCGATTCAAGTGATTGTTGTGCTCAGACAATCTGAGCACAAGCTCAATGATTGAGCTTTTCTCCCTTAGTTTGCAGGCTAAGAAAATCGTCGGAGGTGTTATACCTCTTGACGTGGGCACGAGCCTGAAATCCCAATTTCAGCCCTCGAAACATCTCATATGTTCCGCGACGTTTCGAAAACGTCTTTGGTGCCTCTACTCAAACCATTTAATTGAACTATCACGTAGTTATCAAAACGTGTATGTCCGATGTTCGCAACATCGACAAACGACGTTGGGGTTCAGCACACTGAGCGGTGCATTAAGGACATAAGCTTTCTACTGATCGCATAATCGCTACTATCAACTTTCAACTATATTTTCTCTAGGAACATATCTAAACAGTGGAACTAAAGCGCGAGCTTACGACATAATTTGCAAAAGGTCTTTTGACTATGTTCAGGATAATTAAGTTCATCTTATGAACTCCCACTCAGATAGACATCCCTCTGGTCATCTAAGTGATTACATGATCCGAGTCAACTAGGCCGTGTCCGATCATCACGTGAGACGGACTAGTCATCATCGGTGAACATCTTCATGTTGATCGTATCTGCTATACGACTCATGCTCGACCTTTCGGTCTCCGTGTTCCGAGGCCATGTCTGCACATGCTAGGCTCGTCAAGTTAACCCTAAGTGTTTTCGCTGTGTAAAACTGTCTTACACCCGTTGTATGTGAACGTAAGAATCCATCACACCCGATCATCACGTGGTGCTTAGAAGCGACAAACTGTAGCAACGGTGCACAGTTAGGGGAGAACACTTCTTGAAATTTTGTAAGGGATCATCTTATTTACTACCGTCATCCTAAGTAAACAAGATGCATAAACATGATAAACATCACATGCAATCAAATAGTGACATGATATGGCCAATATCATTTTGCTCCTTTTGATCTTCATCTTCGGGGCTCCATGATCATCATCGTCACCGGCACGACACCATGATCTCCATCATCATGATCTCCATCATCGTGTCTTCATGAAGTTGTCACGCCAACGACTACTTCTACTTCTATGACTAACGCGTTTAGCAATAAAGTAAAGTAGTTTACATGGCGTTCTTCAATGACACGCAGGTCATACAATAAATAAAGACAACTCCTATGGCTCCTGCCGATTGTCATACTCATCGACATGCAAGTCGTGAATCCTATTACAAGAACATGATCAATCTCATACATCACATATCATTCATCACATTCTTCTTGGCCATATCACATCACATAGCATACCCTGCAAAAACAAGTTAGACGTCCTCTAATTGTTGTTGCATGTTTTACGTGGCTGCTATGGGTTTCTAGCAAGAACGTTTCTTACCTACGCAAGACCACAACGTGATATGCCAATTGCTATTTACCCTTCATAAGGACCCTTTTCATCGAATCCGTTCCGACTAAAGTGGGAGAGACTGGCACCCGCTAGCCACCTTATGCACCAAGTGCATGTCAATCGGTGGAACCTGTCTCACGTAAGAGTACGTGTAAGGTCGGTCCGGGCCGCTTCATCCCACAATATCGTCGAAACAAGATTGGACTAGTAACGGTAAGCATATTGAACAACATCAACGCCCACAACTACTTTGTGTTCTACTCGTGCAAAGAATCTACGCAATAGACCTAGCTCATGATGCCACTGTTGGGGAACGTAGCAGAAATTCAAAATTTTCCTACGTGTCACCAAGATCTATCTATGGAGAGACCAGCAACGAGTAGAAAGAGAGTGCATCTACATACCCTTGTAGATCGCTAAGCGGAAGCGTTCAAGTGAACGGGGTTGATGGAGTCGTACTCGTCGTGATTCAAATCACCGATGATCCTAGTGCCGAACGGACGACACCTCCGCGTTCAACACACGTACAGCCCGGTGACGTCTCCCACGCCTTGATCCAGCAAGGAGAGAGGGAGAGGTTGAGGAAGACTCCATCCAACAGCAGCACAACGGCGTGGTGGTGGTGGAGGAGTGTGGCAATCCTGCAGGGCTTCGCCAAGCACCGCGGGAGAGGAGGAGTACTTGTGAGAGGGGGAGGGCTGCGCCAGAACTTCGTCTGTAGCTCCCATGCGTCTCCCCACTATATATAGGGGTGGAGGGGCTGGTTTCTTGCCCTCCAAGTCCATTGGGGCGTTGGCCAAGGTGGGAGGAAAGAAATCCCATCATTTCCTTCCCCACCGATTGTTATCCCCCCTTTTTAGGGATCTTGATCTTATCCCTTCGGGATATGATCTTATTCCTTCTAAGGGGGATCTTGGTGCGCCTTGACCAGGGGTGTGGGGCCTTGCCCCCACTACCCACGTTCATGTGGGTCCCCCCATGCAGGTGGGCCCCACTCCGGAACCTTCTAGAACCTTCCCGGTACAATACCGAAAAATCCCGAACATTTTCCGGTGGCCAAAATAGGACTTCCCATATATAAATCTTTACCACCGGACCATTCCGGAACTCCTCGTGACGTCCGGGATCTCATCCGGGACTCCGAACAACATTCGGTAACCACATACAAACTTCCTTTATAACCCTAGCGTCATCGAACCTTAAGTGTGTAGACCCTACGGGTTCGGGAGACATGCAGACATGACCGAGACGTTCTCCGGTCAATAACCAACAGCGGGATCTAGATACCCATGATGGCTCCCACATGTTCCACGATGATCTCATCGGATGAACCACGATGTCAAGGACTTAATCAATCCCGTATTCAATTCCCTTTGTCTATCGGTATGTTACTTGCCCGAGATTCGATCGTCGGTATCCAATACCTTGTTCAATCTCGTTACCGGCAAGTCACTTTACTCGTTCCGTAACACATCATGCCGTGATCAACTCCTTGGTCACATTGCGCATATGATGATGTCCTACCGAGTGGGCCCAGAGATACCTCTCCGTTTACACGGAGTGACAAATCCCAGTCTCGATCCGCATAAAACAATAGATACTTTCGGAGATACCTGTAGTGCACCTTTATAGTCACCCAGTTACGTTGTGACGTTTGATACACCCAAAGCACTCCTACGGTATCCAGGAGTTACACGCTCTCATGGTCGAAGGAAGAGATACTTGACATTGGCAAAGCTGTAGCAAATGAACTACACGATCTTTTGTGCTAGTCTTAGGATTGGGTCTTGTCCATCACATCATTCTCCTAATGATGTGATCCCGTTATCAACGACATCCAATGTCCATAGCCAGGAAACCATGACTATCTGTTGATCACAACGAGCTAGTCAACTAGAGGCTCACTAGGGACATATTGTGGTCTATGTATTCACACGTGTATTACGATTTCCGGATAATACAGTTATAGCATGAATAAAAGACAATTATCATGAACAAGGAAATATAATAATAATACTTTTATTATTGCCTCTAGGGCATATTTCCAACATACCTACCTATTATGGCATTTCCATAGCCATTCCGAGATATATTGCCATGCAACTTTCCACCGTTCCGTTCATATGACACGCATTACTTTTGTCATATTGCTTTTTGCATGATCATGTAGTTGACTCGTATTTATGGCAAGGCCACTTTCATAATTTCATACATGTCGCTCTTGATTCATTGCATATCCCGGTACACCGCCGGAGGCATTCATATAGAGTCATATCTTGTACTAGCTTTGAGTTGTAAATCCATAAAAGTGTGATGATCTTCATTATTAGAGCATTGTCCTAGTAAGGAAAGGATGATGAAGACTATGATTCCCCCATAAGTCGGGATGAGACTTCAGACTTTACAAAAAGAAAAAAAAGAAAAAAAGAGAAAGGCCAAAAATAAAAAAAGAGAAGGCCAAAGAAAAAAAAGAAAGAAAAAAAAGGAAAGAAGAAAAAAATAAAATGAGAGAAAAGAGAGAAGGGACAATGCTACTATCTCTTTTTCCACACTTGTGCTTCAAAATAGCACCATGATCTTGAAGTTAGAGATCTCATATGTTGTCACTTTCATATACTTGTGGGAATTTTTCATTATAGAACCTGGCTTGTATATTCCAATGTTGGGCTTCTCAAAAGTGCCCTAGGTCTTCGTGAGAAAGCAAGTTGGATGCACCCCACTTAGTTTCTTTTGTTGAGCTTTCATATATTTATAGCTCTAGTGCATCCGTTGCATGGCAATCCCTACTTGCTCACATTGATATCTATTAATGGGCATCTCCATAGCCCGTTGATACGCCTAGTTGATATGAGACTATCTTCTCCTTTTTGTCTTCTCCACAACCACCATTCTATTCCACATATAGTGCTATGTCCATGGCTCACGCTCATGTATTGCGTGAAAGTTGAAAAAGTTTGAGATTATTAAAGTATGAAACAATTGCTTGGCTTTTCATCGGGGTTGTGCATGATTAAATACTTTGTGTGATGAAGATAGAGCAACAGCCAGACTATATGATTTTGTAGGGATAACTTTCTTTAGCCATGTTATTTTGAGAAGACATGATTACTTTGATTAGTATGCTTGAAGTATTACTATTTCTTATGTCAATATGAACTTTTCTTTTGTATCATTTGGATATGAACATTCATGCCACAATAAAGAAAATTACATCGAGAATTATGCTAGGTAGCATTCCACATCAAAAATTTCTTTTTTATCATTTACCTACTCGAGGACGAGCAAGAATTAAGCTTGGGGATGCTTGATACGTCTCCAACGTATCTATAATTTTTGATTGTTCCATGCTATTATATTACTCCTTTTGGATGTCTATGGGCTTTATTTTACATATTTATATCATTTTTGGGACTAACTTACTAACCGGAGGCCCAACCCATATTGCTGTTTTTTTGCCTATTTCGGTATTTCGAAGAAAAGGAATATCAAACGGAGTCCAAACGGAATGAAACCTTCGGGAGCATGATTTTTGGAACGAACGTGATCCGGAGAGCTTGGAGTGCAAGTCAAGAAGCATCCGAGGCCCCCACGAGATAGGAGGCCGCCCCTCCTGTAGGGCGCGCCCCCTGTCTCGTGGGCCCCTCGGGCGGCCAATGACATACTTCTTCCTCCTATATATACCTACGTACCCCGACAACATCCAGGGCACCACGAAACACAATTTCCACCGTCGTAACCTTCTTTATCCGCGAGATCCCATCTTGGAGCCTTCGCGGCACCCTGCCGGAGGGGGAATCGACCATGGAGGACTTCTACATCAACATCCTTGCCCCTCCGATGAGTCATGAGTAGTTTACCACAGACCTACGGGTCCATAGTTATTAGCTAGATGGCTTCTTCTCTCTTTTTGGATCTCAATACAATGTTCTCCCCCTCTCTTGTGGAGATCTATTTGATGTCAACTCTTTTTGCGGTGTGTTTGTCGAGATCCGATGAATTGTGGGTTTATGATCAAGTTTATCTATGAATAATATTTGAATCTTCTCCGAATTCTTTTATGTATGATTGAGTTATCTTTGCAAGTCTCTTCGAATTATCAGTTTGGTTTGGCCTACTAGATTGGTCTTTCTTGCCATGGGAGAAGTGCTTAGCTTTGGGTTCAATCTTGCGGTGACCTTACCCAGTGACAGAAAGGGTTGCAAGGCACATATTGTATTGTTTCCATCGAGGATAACAAGATGGGGTTTATATCATATTGCATGAGTTTATCCCTCTACATCATGTCATCTTGCTTAATGTGTTACTCTGTTCTTATGAACTTAATACTCTAGATGCAGGCAGGAGTTGGTCGATGTGTGGAGTAATAGTAGTAGATGCAGGCCGGAGTCGGTCTACTTGTTATGGACGTGATGCCTATATACATGATCATGCCTAGATAATCTCATAACTCTGCGCTTTTCTATCAATTGCTCGACAGTAATTTGTTCACCCACCGTAATACTTATGCTATCTTGAGAGAAGCCACTAGTGAAACCTATGGCCCCCGGGTCTATCTCTTATCATATTTGCTTTCAATCTACTTTTATTTGCATCTTTACTTTTTGCATCCATATTATAAAATACCAAAAATATATTTATCTTATCATACTATCTTTATTAGATCTCACTTTCGCAAGTGGCCGTGAAGGGATTGACAACCCCTTTATTGCGTTGGTTGCGAGTTCTTAGTTTGTTTGTGTAGGTGCGTGGGAATTTTGAGGAGCCTCCTACTGGATTGATACCTTGGTTCTCAAAACTGAGGGAAATACTTATGGTACACTTGCTGCATCACCCTCTCCTCTTCGAGGAAAACCAACGCAAGCTCAGGACATAGCACCGTCCCTACGAGATGTTGCAGCGGTAACATGAGGAGTTGGAGGCAGAGCCTACATACGCAGAGACGACACCTTGAGCGTGGAGGAGGGTCGGATCGCCGGTCCAATAGGGCAAAAAATCTCAAGTTTTTGCACGGACTGCCGGACGGATATTCTTTTGTGATCAGCCATGTACAATTTGAGCATACTTGCCTCTTTCTCGATGTGATTGGGCATGTGATCCGGTGCATGGTATGGATCAGACTTTTGTTTGAATTTCAAATTGCCCTTTACTGGCAGACATATACATGGTAGAATTGGATGGCGGCCTCCAGCATCAGTGTCCACGGAATGGTCCCCCGCCCTGTCCGCGGACGGATGCCGGAGGAAATTTGCAGGTCAACATTGAAGATGTCGTTATGTATTTTGAATACCTCACGAGGCAAGTTAAGTGCATCTCCAATAGATGATGCATTTTACATCACCAAATTGTGGTGTGAGTAAAATATACATAACCAAAAGATGTTTTTTTACATCATAAAAATGTCCAACTCCAATAGATGGTATAAAATAGGGTTGTCGTCTGAAAGAAAAGAGGGCCCTTTGGCTAGGGTTTCTCGTGCCTTCCACCACTGCCTTCGCTGGTCTACCTCGTCTCCTGTGGTCTTAGGGCCATGGAGGCACAATGAATTCCGGCCCTTGCCGGCGGGAGGGCTCTGTTTTTTTCATGCTTTGATGAGTTTTGCTAGGGTTTGTGTCCTGCTCAAAGAGGCCAGTGAAAGATCGAGAAGAGGGGTCTAGAGAGAGGGGGGGGGGTGATTAGTCCCTTAACAAGTAAAAGTAGCAGTTTTTACAATTCTTCAAGTTAAAGTTGAGTTTAGCACATGTTAAAGGGCACACAATACATTTTACACAAGCATGGCAAGAATATAGGCAGCGGAAAGAGTAAAGCATGCAAGTGCAAGAATGTAAAAGGGATGGGAATTGGAATGGGCAAACATAGGCGCGGAGATTTTTGGCGTGGTTCCGATAGGTGGTGCTACCATACGTCCACGTTGATGGAGACTTCAATACACGGAGGGTAACGATTGCGCGAGTCCATGAAAGGCTCCACCCACGAAGGGTCTGATGTCTACTACACAACCTTCTTCTTGTAGACGTTATTGGGCCTGCAAGTGCACAGGTTTGTAGGACAGTAGCAAATTTCCCTCAAGTGGATGACCTAAGGTTTATCAATCCGTGGGAGGCATAGGATGAAGATGGTCTCTCTCAAACAACCCTGCAACCAAATAACAAAAAGTCTCTTGTGTCCCCAACACACCCAATACAATGGCAAATTGTATAGGTGCACTAGTTCGGTGAAGAGATGGTGATACAAGTGCAATATGGATAGTAGATATAGGTTTTTGTAATCTGAAAATATAAAAACAGCAAGGTAACTAATGATAGAAGTGACTGTAAAAGGTATTGTAATGATAGGAAACAAGGCCTAGGGTTCATACTTTCACTAGTGCAAGTTCTCTCAACAATAATAACATAAATAGATCATATAACAATCCCTCAACATGCAGCAAAGAGTCACTCCAAAGCGAGAACATACGAAGAGATTATGGTAGGGTACGAAACCACCTCCAAGTTATTCTTTTGGATCAATCTATTCAAGAGTTCATACTAGAATAACACCTTAAGATACAAATCAACCAAAACCCTAATGTCACCTAGATACTCCATTGTCACCTCAAGTATCCGTGGGCATGATTATACGATATGCATCACACAATCTCAGATTCATCCCACCAACACAAAGTACTTCAAAGAGTGCCCCAAAGTTTCTACCGGAGAGTCAAGAAAACGTGTGCCAACCCCTATGCATAGGTTCATGGGCGGAACCTGCAAGTTGGTCACCAAAACATACATCAAGTGGCACGTGATATCCCATTGTCACCACAGATAAACACGGCAAGACATACATCAAGTGTTCTCAAATCAAAGACTCAATCCGATAAGATAACTTCAAGAGGGAAACTCAATTCATCACAAGTCAGTAGACGGGGAGAAAGAAACATCATAAGATCCAACTATAATAACAAAGCTCGCGATACATCAAGATCGTGCCATAGAGAGACACTACAAAAAAATACACTTCCGTGATGATACGTGTTTGTCACAGTAGGTTGCGTTTTTTGTCATGCATGTACATCCATGACAAATTTATGATAGAATCAAGATAGTCATACCTGTGCTGTCGTAGAAGTGTTCCATGACATTACCAAAATCATCATCACGGAAGTGTCCACTTCCATGATGATAAATCGCGCGTCACAACACGTGGCATCCACCGTAACGGAACGCTGTTAAGCTATCGGGTCGGGTTTTGGATCCGATAACCCGTTAACAGTCCCGACCAATGGGGATTTTCCACGTGTAAAATCATCATTGGCTGGAGGAAACACGTGTCGGCTCACCATTGGGACAGATGTCATCCACTCATTGGACAGAAGGCGCCTATGATACGTCGACACGTGGCACGACCCAATAGAGGCCCATTCCTGTGAAAAGGCCAGCCCATTTGACTTGGTCAAAAGGTGGTCGGCCGGCCCATGTAAAGCCTATTAACGGCCTGTTCGCACATAGCCCATTTACAGCCCGCTAACCCAAGGCCCGTTGCGCCCTATCTGAATTAGTCCCAGTAGCGTCATCTGGGCCACCCAATATGATTCCAGCCCGTTTTCACTTCTGGCCCATGTATGGCCCATGACGTCTTTCGGCCCATATGAGGCCCTATGTAACTCTTGGCCTATTAACAGCCCGTGGTGAAACTGGCCCGTAATGAACAATGTATTACTTTACACCCATTAACGGCCCGTGGTGAAACTGGCCCGTAATGAACAGTGTATCACTTTATACCCATTAAGGGCCCGTTATTCCGTTGGGCCGTTTCCAGCCCATGTTATATTTCGGCCTTCTCAGAGCCCATTTATTCTTGGGCTCATTTCCAGCATTCGTTTACTTACGGCCCATTACTGTCATTTTCTGCTTATGGGCCAAATTCAGCCCGTGGTTACAGTCGGCCCGTTTGTGGTCCGTTAACACGTTGGTCCATTTCCATAGCGTCATGAAATACGACCTATTAACGATGGCCCGTTATGGTCGGCCCATTAACGGACAATTCCAAGTCTAGCCCGTTTACGGCCATAATGCGGCCTGTTATTGGCCCATGTTTGGCCAATCGATCATACTGCCCGTATAAGGCCCATTGATGATACGGCCCGTAGAAGGCCCATTGTTTCTGCGGCCCGTAGAAGGCCCATTGTTTCTACAGCCAGTGGAAGGCCCACTGTTTATATGGCCCGTAGAAGGCCCACTATTTCTACGGCCAGTAGGTGTAGTGTCACTAAAGTAAATATTAGCCCATGGTTATTGTGGCCTAGTTTTAAAAAATAGGTTGTTGCAGCCACTAGCAAACCGCAGAAAAAGAACTACACTGACTACAAGCAAACAAATAAACAAGACAACAAGGAAATAAATAAGCAAGCAACTTACACTAGGCTATCACGGCTATTACACATATTACATCCACTGGGCATCAAAGTTCGCCACCAGTGCAAATATAGGGAAAACAGCAGCATATAAACGCCGCAGCAAAACAAGTCCAGAACTGAAACCACTTCAGAAGAGCTCAAGAAACAATATCTTGGGTACCCATAATGCTGGCAAGATGCTTAGCAAGCTTATTAACTTTCTCTTGTTTGGCGCTTAAGTCCTCCAGCGCCTACTGTTGCACCAGAAAGTATGCATCTGAATTCTGTAGGGACTTCCTCAGTCCTTTGGCTTCCTGTCGCATAACATCTGATCGATGTCTTTCAACTTGAAGTTGAGACTCAAGAAGCCGAACTGATTCAGGCAACGAGTTCGAAGAGCTGGTGCCGGCAGTGGTAGCCAGTAACTTGAACACTACATCAAGACAGCACTTTGGGGTTGTCTCAGTGTCCTCAGTATAGTTTTTATCAGCTTTCTTGGAGACCAACAGGGATGTCTCACTATCTTGAACCTTATCTGCATTACTTCCTTTACCATTGCATAATAGGGTACTCTTCTCCAATATTTTATCCGCATTCTAAAAGGGAAACAAACAAACACATCTCAGGTTTACAATGTAGTATATGAAACTCATTTTGGTAAATCAGTTCAGTAGTAAGTGGACATGATAACAACATGAAACAAACATATATCTATGTAGTATGGTCAATATATGGTCTATATCATTCTAGTTTATGTTGCCAAATCAAGATAGATACAGTTCGAATCATATCTATATTAAGACAAAGCAGCATAGACAGAATATAAGTGTGGGAAACTACACAACAATAACAACACTTGTAATGTGCATGGCATGAGAACATAATTGTTTATTCAATTGAAACTGAAATCAACATAGAGCAAGTTACAACAGCAAATAGCCAAACATGTTGAAGAAACAGGTTTAAAACATACCTGTTGCGCCATTGTAGTTTCAATTGCATCCTTCAAATTTGAAATTGGTTGGTATCAGTAAATACAGTGATGCAAGAGCAAAGTAGTATGAACCATAGCTACGGAACCTAACCTGAGAACAATTCTTCTTCTGCTTTAAGCGTTGACTTCGGGTTTGGAGTGGTGGTCCTCGTGTTTGGGCACTGCAGTTGCCTTACTAACTGCTCGTGTTTGGGTGCTCTGTGGTGGAGACGGTGATGTGTCAACGGGAACTGGGTGTCTATCTGCTGGGGTTGGGGTTAGAAGGGGTGTAGCTGGTTCTCTGTCCAACTGGGTAGGGGTACAATCTGCATGAGTGTGGGTTATGTGTGGTGGGGCAGATTCTTGGGCAAGTACAACCGTGGTTCTATCTGCATCGATGGGTAGCACGATCTTTTCTGAAGACTGTGTTTCTACTCCCACAGATACTGCCATCACTCCCTCCAATTGAAATGGCTGATAAACAAGAAAAGTAATTGAATGTACAGACATTGTAAGATAGACATGTGCAATGGATAGTAGGGAAAAAACAGGGCATGAAATAATTCACATTTATGTTGTCTAAGCAAACAGAATAGCAGGACATAATTTCACATATATGATGGCTAATTAAACATGATAGCACGACACAATTTCACATGTATGATGGCTAACTAAACAGGATAGAATGACATACTTCAAAATATGATGACTATGTAAACAGGATGACATGATATAACTATACAATGTGTCTATTAAAGTGGTTGGCATGCCATAAATCACAAACATGCTGTCGATGGAAACATGATGGCATGATATAATTCACGGATAGAATGACATAATTTAAAAATATGATGACTATGTAAACAGGATGAGATGATATAACTATATTATGTCTTTAGAAAATGGGTTGGCATGCCATAATTCAGATACATGCTGTCTATGTAAACATCATGGCATGACATAATTCAAATATATGATTTACATACAAAGGAAGTGAGCAGAGGGCAATTGCATATATGATGTGTCAACTAAGGAGATGACATTCAATATTGTGTATATGATGTAAAAAATAAGCATTGAATACAACATATGCATTATATGAGTAATATAACCCTGCCAAGTTTGAGCATACACCTCAGGGGGATAATAGGACTGGTCATTTGCCTCTGAATCCTCCTCTGAAGAGCTATCTGTAACCAGCAAGATATCTGCTTCAGCAGGTAGCATTGTCTGCTCTGAAGACCTTGTTTTCACTCCAGATTTCTCCATCACCAATTCAAATGGCTGATGCACAGGAAGAGCAGTTGAATATATAAACATTGCCGACAAAAGCAATGAGAAATACAAAAAAAGGACGACACGATATAATTCACATATATGACGCTTGCCTAAACAGCATGGCATTGCATAATTCACATACATAATGCCTTGCAACAAGATAACATTGCATAATTCACATATATAATGTCTTGCAACAAGATGGCATTGCATAATTCACATATATGGTAATTAGACACTAAACAGGTGGCATTCACACAAAGCATGTCTAAACTAAGCAAATGACATAGCAATGCAAGATACCATACGCACAATATGAGTAACATAACCCTGCCAAGTTAGGGCATGCACCTCAGGGGGGAAATATGACTGGTCATCTGTAAATATGACTGGTCATCTGTCTCTGAATCCTCCTCCGAGGAGCTATCGGTAACCAGCAAGACACGCGCTTTGTCAGATAGCATTGTCTGCTCTGAAGACCTTGTTTCCACTCCAGATTTTTCCATGATCGTGCCGAATGGCTGATGCATAGGAAGAGTAATTGAATGTACTAAAATTGTTGACAAATTTAACACATAATAAAAAAATGATGGCATGATATAATTCACATATAAGATGACTGGCTAACCAGGGTGGCATTGTAAAATTCACATATATGATGCCTGGCTAGACAAGATGGCATTGCATGATTCACATATACGATAAAGAAACAAAACAGATGGCATTGACACAAAGCATGTCTAAACTAAGAAGATGACATCTTTAATGTATACAGTAAGCAATGCAAGGCACCATATGCATGATATTACCAACATCAGCATGCCAATTAGAGCGAAGACCTCATGGGGTAAATAGGAGTGGTCTTCTCCTTCTGAATCCCCCTCAGAACAGTTATCTTCCTCTTGATTACGATCCGAAATGGGTGGAGGGGGGGTTGCCTTTGCGCCCACCATGGAACAACGTCTGCATGAAATTTTATTGCCACGCAAGGCTCGTCTCTTTTGCTCTACATGATCAGTTCCATTGTGTATAATAACTGGCATGCATAGGAATAAAACATAGTGAGATTATGTAAGGAGTGCATGCACAAATCTAGAGTGATGGTAGCAAACTGTGGATAGACCTAAAACCAATGATAGCCGGCAGATAATAGCTTTAGTTAAAAAATATAGATAATGGCTCCTTTAATGTTTGTTTGCACCCAACATGAAACTCATAGTAGACACTGGAGATTAATCAGATAGTAGACAAATAGTACTTATTGCTGCCCCAATATGTACCCCACAACCATTTAAAAACTCAAGTTTCAGCATTAGTTTGGACCTGACTCGGAGTCTAATAGGTGAACATGATGATAATGTAGCATGTCATCATATTAAGCGACACATAACGTAAGCAGACACGGAAGAGTGCGACCTCTCTTGCAGACCCGTGTAGTCCTCAAGGTCATCTGCTCAGTTGATGATGGTAATGCAGTTGTCGTGGCTGCCGGTGGCGGGGAAGAAGATCCGAGGCGGCGAAAGACAGTCTGGAGAGCGGATCCCTGCTGTGGTGAACCCTTCCATCGTTGGAGCAGCTGAGCTGGGGTGGAACATAGCACCGCAGGAGCAGGACACACCACACAAGGTTTTCTTTGACACATATCTGTAATAGAAGTAATTGAGTAAGGGCTTGCTTGAATTTGAGGATTCTAGCAATGCAGGGATAGGAAATAGACATGAATAGGATAGGAATGCACGTGCAAAACAAAGAATTTAAAAACATAGGATTTCTGCCAATCTGGGTGTTTGATTCACAACAATTGGAAGATCACAGGATGTAAAAAAGCATGGTGAGATTAAGTCAAACCACAAGAAAATGTACAGTTATAATGCTATTATGCTACTATCTCTTAGTCTTGTGCTTGATGAATAGGAATATGAAAAGGAGGAGAAGTGGAAATTAGAATTCCTACGGTTTTTCTTTCAAGGAGACACTAAAGGAACAAATCCTATAGTTTTCCTTTGCTCCATTCCTTTGCACCAAATTCATGAAAAGTAGTACCATAGGAAACTTTCCAATTCCTATGTTTTTCATTAACTTTTCCTTTCAAGCACTGGCGATTCTAGTAGGCAGGCTTGAGCAAGGAAAATCCTACACTAAAAAAATGTTTTTGTGCTACTTCTATTACTTTGGACCCAGGCCATTGCCATACTAGCTCAACTCCCAGGCCCATCGACAAATGCACAGCTCAAACGCGCAGAGATAAATAATGATGGCATTCAAGAGAGTCCATCACGGATAGCTAAGTTGCGTGGTACCTCACTGCTTGTCATATAGTAGGATAAAATAATCGTATTTCCCGTTACTACGAGTGCTCAGTGGACAATATATATAACAAGTAGAGTAAAAAAGAGATGCAACAAGTGTACAACCTCTTTGGCGAAGCCATGTCGATCTCAGCGTGATTGGGTTGGCCGGTGAGGATGCTCCGGCTGACTTTGCTGTCAGAGGAGGGGAAGAAGATCTAAGGCGTCTGGAGATGGAGCCCGAGGTACTGCTCCTCTGTGATGGAGGGTTTCGTCGTTGGAGCAGCTCCGGTGAGTTGTACGACGCTGAGGCTGAAGCAGGACAAGAGAGACAACGAACAATGTTAACCTGAGTGGAATTCTAATAGCATCTCCAATACATGACGTAAAATACATAACCACAAAGTGCTAGATGTAAAATACACCAGCCGCTCATCTCTGAACTTAACTGTCGAAACTGAACTTAACTGTCGAAACTGAACCTAACTGTCAAAACTGAATTTTGCTGTCAAAACTGAATTTTGCTGTCGAAACTGAATGCACTAGCAAGGTGAGGCTACACGTCAGTCGACTGACTTTTTCATCTCTGGTCAGTCGATTTTGCAGCCGTTGGATACGAAATCAAGGGCCCGCGGTTCATCTTCAACCTCCACCCCCCTGAGCCGCCAGCCACCACCGGCCAAACAGCAGCACCCCGCCGCTCGTGGCCGGCGGTGCGCCGCCCTGCTCGCCCTGAAAACACTCCCCACCGTCGGTCCGCCGCTGCCCCGGCCATCCCTCTAGCCCCCCCCCCCGTGCCGAGCTTTTTCTCCGGCGATCTCCACA
>NC_041385.1:398340434-398348882 GCF_002162155.2 Triticum dicoccoides | reverse complement strand
GATCTCCACACCACTGCCTCGCCAACGCCCCGCCACCGCCGGCGACCACCGCCCCCATCCTGAACCCTAAGATAGATAGTGGGGTACCTCTCCGGTGAGCCCCCCTCCCCACTGCGGCTGGTTCTTCCTTCACCCCGGCGAGCCCACCCCTTGGAAATCGACTGACCCAAAAGTCGATTCAGTCGACTGAAGTGTAGCCAAATCGGAGCAGCATCGCAAGGAAGAGCAAGAGCGAGAGTAGCAGCGCGAGCAAGAGCACTAGCAAGAGCAGACCAGGCAGGGGACCGAGAGCAAGAGCAGAGCAGTAGCGCGAGCGAGAGCTAAAGCAGCAGCAGCTCCTACTGATGTGGACGTCGCCGCCGAGGGAGCGACGCCGTGGAGGAAGTGGCCGGCGACACTGCCGTGGATGGAGCCGCGCCATGTCGGCTCGGGACCGAGCGCCGGCAGCACCGTGAGATCGAATCAAGAAGAAAATGCGGCGATTAGTGTACAACCTCTTTGGTTGCGCCGATTAGGCCGCAGCTTCATCCGAGGAAACGGTGATGATGATGCTCTTCCGGTGGTGCAGGTGAAGATGGCGGTGTGGGAATGGAGGTGGCGCGAAAGATGAGGGGAACATCGAGGCAGCTCCTTGGAGGTGGAGGACGGGGTGGCTGAACCGGTGGGACGATGAGATCGAGGACGGATCCTCATCCGGTACGGTGGATGAGGGACGTCGAGTTATTGCTGTGGACGACGTCGTTGGGGAAGAAGCTCCGGCTCGGTGGCGGACGAAGCAGGGTGTGGGGTTTCGTCGCGGGTTTTCGCGGCCTCGGTGTACGAATGGGTGGGCGGATGGGATGGCAGTGGGGAACCATGGCTTAGAGACGCGCTTGTCCGAAATGTGGGGTAAGTTACGAAAGTACCCCCACCAATTTGAGGCGGTTCTTTTGGTTCAGGGGTACCATGGGCATTTCGCGTGTCGGGATTTCACAGGAGGTGGGAGTTTTCGCGCGCGCGTTGTAATTTCGAAATAGCAAGGCGCGGGTTGAGATGGAGGGAGTTGTCAGAGCACAACGAGACAAAGATATATCTTAAATATTTCGAGCTAACAAGGCGCGGGTTGAAGAGGCGGGAGTTTCACAGCACGATAGACAGATACGCTAGCTTCAATTTTCGGCATAACAAGGCGCGGCTTGAAATTTCGGAAGAACAAGCTTAACGTGTACCCAAAAAAAAGACAATTTACACCTCAACACGCACAACACACACACAAACACCATTTAGAGTAGAGTAAGGTACACATGCATTGCGCGCATGAGATTTGGCAACCAAATTATGAATAAATACCACATTATAGCATGCAAGCTTTGAGTCATATATGCATGATGTAGATGTTCGTTTAATTCTTATAGTTCATTTCATTCAAAATCATCTAGTTTTTATAAGAAAGCCAATCTATTTTAAGATTCATGGAATTGTGCGTTGTAAGACATAAAGTAAAAACAAATAATGGCAAATCATGTAGAAAAACATTTGGGCAATTCTGATACGGAAGATTCTAGAACAAATAAGAAGTGCTTGTGTTTTGATGTTTGTGCATTATGCTTAAGTTCAACCATGGAGTCTTCTAGATTATACATGTGGCGAAATCTGGTGGAATCTAGATGATATCCAACGGCCAATAGTGCTCAAATTTGCCATCTTTGGACCTTCGGATTCGCCTCATCCAACGACCATCTTTCAAAGTTAAAGTTACCGGCGCACAATAAAAATATATATATAATATAATATAATATATATATAGGGGTATAGATATAGATATGTGATGCGAAAGCCGCCCATCATCTCCAATTACATGCGCGGATGCGACATGGGCAAATGATGTCTGCCATCGGTATCTCAAATTCAAATCAGTCTGACCTTGTTCAATGTGTATACATTACAACATGCTTGTTTCCAAAGCACACCGTGCAGATCTCCGTTATATTCATGCATGCATGGGTTTCAAACATCAGGATCTCTTATTCAAATATTTGAATTCAACTTTACATTGATTATGACCTCACCTATTCTTTTACACCCACACAGTAGTCTTCTCTTTATAATTGTACCACTAACTTTCTCTCGTGCATGCATGCACACACACTACCAGTCGGCATTATCTATCGCACGCATGCAATCTTTTTCTTCAGGTCGGTCTCCCATGAAGGCACACACCCACACACATCCCCCTCTCCCTCATACCAGGCATTATTTATCTCTCACACGTGCATGCGTAACGATTGATGTTCCTCTATGTATGTGTGTATATAGCTAGGTCTTTCATAGTTTTCCACACAAACCGATCAATCGATATATCCAGTGAGGTCTCACCCTCTTTCCCACGTCCGAGTCGATCAATCTATACCTCTCCCACGTCCACATCGATCAATCTATACCTCTCTATATAGGATTAACATAAATAGCTAATACACCCACATTAATTATATATCCAACGTCCCCCTCTCATCATCCATGCCTTCCGCTTCATCTCTCAGATGCGTGCACAATGGCGAAGACAGGGGGCAGTAAGGGCCCTGCCCCCCCTAACATCACTATATATCGAGGCTAATATGAATGTGATCATTAGACAATTGCTGCTAAAAAAGGTTTAATTTCATGAATTGACCCTCCTCGTAAAGGATTAGCAATGCTTGGCCCCCTAGCTCATTTATTTTTCATGGCTCCGCCACTGCGTGCAACAATGCACGTGTTCGCCCCCTCTCTCTAAATATCGATCTCGCACTTGTGCATTCCTTCATAGTCTCCCTCCACTCGGCCCCTCGCACCATCTTCTAGCCCCCCACCGGATTTTGCCACATGTACAATCTAGCAGACTCCATGGTTGAACTTAAGCATAATGCACAAACATCAAAACAACAGTGGTTCTCTTTTGTTCTAGAATCTTCTGTATCATAACTGCCCAAACTTTTTTTCTAGTTGAATTGCCATTATTTGTTTTTACTTTATGCTTTACAACACACAATTCCATGAATCATAAAATAGAGTAAGGGCTTCTTTGATTCAAAGGATTCTCAAAGAAATTTTGGAGGATTCTAATCATTAGGAATTTTTCCTATCTTGGTTGTTTGATTCGTAGGATTGTAAACCATAGGAATTTTTCCATATGATTCATTTGCACTAGATTTCATAGGAAACATCCCATCCACTCAAACCTCTTTGAAAGAATTCTGCGTTTTTTCTATGCACAATCAAACACTCGTACAATCCTGTAGGATTCAATACGACATTCCAATATAATCCCATGTTTTTCCTATTCACACGTTCTTAGCATTTTTATAAAAACTAATTTGATTTTGAATGAGATGAACTATAAGAATTAAACGAAGGGCTACATCACGCATATATGACTAAGAGCTTACATGCTATAGTGTGGTATTTATTCATAATTTGGTTGCAAAATCTGATGCGTGCAATGCACGTGTAAATTACTAGTACTTCGAGTATGTGCAAAACACGTAACTTAGAAAACCAATGGCACGCTATACAGTGTATCTCTTAAAGTTCATGAAGCCACGTGGCACATGTGGAGGCGTTGTCGCGACCTCCTTGCGTGGATTGATCACAGTGACGTGGTGCTAGTTCTAGAAGAATGTACTCGTCCTCCCTGAGCCATACTGGCGGTACATGCACGAAGCGAAGATGTGCACGCACGCCACGCACGCACTCATTCCCTCGCACGCACACGCGGGTACACGGGCGGACGCAATTTTGTACCAAGATCCACCCCATGTGATAATTTGACACGTGTAAAGTCGTTCACTTCATTGATGGTCAATTAATACAGCACATGCAAATTGAGTGGACGTGAGGGCGGAAGAAAGACATTATTACTCCACTACGCACATGCGAGTAGTTAAATCGTGGGTTGCTAGTAGTACTTCCATTGGTCTCCTTCGTATTTTGTGCCAATTTTTGACAGTAACATAATATTTACGCATTTGAGCAGTGTAGTCTACTTGAAATTTATGTTCCACTAAACTCATCGGGAGCCGTTTCGGGCCTCAAAACCAAAACCATCAATTAATCTTTACCTTGTTCCCATCACATTCGAAAGCCTGCTCACACCTACTAGTACTATGTACCAAACCTGAATGTGTTCCCACTATGCAGGTATTAGTACTACTAGTGCTAGTACTTAGGTTATAAAAAGGGGAACTACCTAACCGAAAATTACTCTACCTTTCCTCCTCATAAGTGCTTCTTCTTCGTCCGTCGTTGCCATGGCCAGTGAGCAGAGCTCTAGGTCGAGAACTACTCGTAACAAGGGAGCGGCAACCAAGGCTGCGAAAAAAAGAGGGCTCACCGCCATGCAGAGACCTCGAAAGATCTCTCACGGGTAGACGATGGCTCCCAGGAGCGCCCTAGCCGCGGAGGCGAACATGCCGAGCCGGCGGAGCTGGAGTCGTTATCCCTCGACGGCATGCCCGGTCAGCTCAATAAGTACCTCACTAAGCAGAAGGAGTTCATCCAAGGCTTGACGGAGTTGCTGAAGGAGAGCCTCAACGACTTGCCCGCTGAGCTCAATCAGCAGGGGGAGTTGACCGCCGGCTTGGTGATGCTGCTGAAGAAGAGCATTGCTTCGGAGAAGAAGGTGACCGGCGAAATCATGCGACTTTAGGAGGACAAGGCGAAGCTCTGCCATGAGATCGACCTATTGAAGGAGAAGAACGCCGGCTGGAAGAAGCTGCATGAGAATAGTAGTTCCTCGATGAAGATGCTGCAGGCCCTCATCATGGAACAGGAGGAGCAGTTGGCGAAGCTCCACATCGAGCACCCGGCTGCTGTCAAGGTACGTAATGCGGCCGTGGAACAGATGATGAAGGCTCGCGTCGAGAAATCCCGCGTCATGGACAGAATGAAGAAGATGGCGGAGGAGACGCACAAGGAGATGGAGGTCATGGAGGCGATGAGGAAGCAGTTACGACTCCGTGGCGAATTAGATCATTTGGGGTGATAATGTTCCTTCTTCTTTTGCTGCTGTGTTTCATCTTTTGCTTCGGGTGCTTCGCCGCACGTGTCACGTTCTCTGCGAGGCATGAATAGAACAATGGTTTTTGTTTTTTGAGGGAATGAATAGAACAATGCTAACAATGAGATGACTAGCAAATTAGATCATTTTTATTGCCATACGGCACTGGGCTGCCGTGTTTCGTGCTCCTCCGTCGCAGTACTACTCCAGTGGAAAACTTGAGTATACCGCATGGTTCTTTGCTCCTCCTCGATCAGGTCATCGGCGCATTTATATGAGCAGTCAAATCACACAAGGCCCCGCCTTCTAGCAGTAATGAGCCGTCAAATCACAAAGGCCCTTGCCTCTCGTGAAACCGAGCAAGCTAGACTGCCCCGCCCTCTAGCCTTTTAAAAAATGTATACTTTTGTACAACAGTAGTATCGATGGATTGCACCATGGAGCAAAACTTGAAATTAAAAAAAAGGTGGTACATATAGAGAGCGCTTGTCGCCAAATTATGCATATAGTACTATTAAAAAGGCTAGTCACAATAATGGTGTCCAGCACAACCCACCCCTCAAATAAAACTAAGCACCCTGGAATTCTTTGACAAAACTAAGCACCCTGAAATTCTTTAACAACTAAATTGCTGGCTATATGATGTTGGCCATATATATTGTACGTATATAATGTGAATAAACATGTGGTATTACTATACCAACTAAAAGATGAAATGTAAGAAATACTAGTCTGTACTTATTGAAGAGTTAAAGTAACAAGAAGAAACATAACATAGTTCTGCTGGGGGCTCAGCACAACACACCCCTCAAATTAAATTCAGCACACCTGAAATTAAACTTTGCAACTATTCCGGTAGACACTGCATTAGAACCACCATGAGCAACGACACTGCCACCTTACTCAGAGTCCTCGTCCACGTCCTCGACTTCGTCCTTGTCCCTCTTCCTCTTGGCCGATACTTCTTTGCTTGAACCGCCAACTTGGCTGTTGCTCTTCATCCAACCCTTGTAGATATTGAAACAAAGGTAGCCATCCATTGCAGCGTACTGGATGTGGTCTATATCTAGTACATTCCGCTGCCATGCATGACGATGAAACATGTATCGAGGTTTCTCCAATTTACCGTACGAAGGATGAACCATGGCTCCTGCTAGGGTCAGCATTGAAGGCTGACGAGAGGACACCAGCTGATTCTTTTGGAGGTTGAAGGTGTTGCCTACAACGAGGCCTATCCGACACAGGACTTCTTTGTCATTACCAAAGTCTACAGTAATGAATTTGACTAGGTTGCTCTCGAGGAAGTCCTTAAAATCCTGGCACTCAACATCGGCATGGCATATGTGGTAGACCAAGCATAAGTCATGCATGCAAACCTGGATCACGGAGGGCTTCTGTCGTGGATTTGTCACGGCAGATGTCCTCATGAAAGGACTTAGTCGTGGAGCCATGCTACGGGTTAACTTGAAGGGGTTAAAGCGGACACAAAGACACAAGGGTTTATACTAGTTCGGCCCCTTCAATGAAGGTAAAAGCCTACGTCTAGTTGTGATGGAATTGATGTGGTTTCGATGGCTAGGGAGCAAACAAGCTTCGCCTAGGCTCGAGTTGTTGTTGTCTCTCCCTGAACCGCCGCCGGGTCATCCCCTTATATATACGGGTGACGCCCGTTGGTCCACAGAGTCCCACACTAGTTCATACTTGTATCCCGGTTGGTCTCTCTCTATTCCTAACTTACAATGCAAGTTTACATATCAAGCCGGTTTACGGCTACAGGTTCTAAACCAACTACATGCCTTGGGCCTTCATCTGCTTAATCACCTTTACACTACTAATGAAGCTAACCCGGCCCAGGTAGGCCGGTTCACGCCCAGTGGTAATATCCCCAACAGCTTCTTCCTCTCTTCGTCCTTCAGATCCTTCTCTCGTCCCACGACTGTGGTGTACTCAAAATCTAGCCCAGCGACCCACTCCTCATGTGAGTCTTCGAACATGCGTCTGAAGCGAGAAAGGAATCCTTTCACCATCGCGGAAGAACGGGTGTAGATGATGTCGAACTCATCGCCGGTGATGGTTCTAACCTTGTACTCACCGCCAATCGGGGAGATTTGGGACGCCATGGATTTGGGAGGAGGGTTAGGATTAGTGGAAATGCCGTAATGTGAATGGATGGGACGACTAGGAGCGAACCGCCGTAGTATTAAAGGACGTGCGGGGACGAGTAGGAGCGAACTGCCAGCGTGCGAACGGCAGGGTAGTGGCTTTCCATTCTCCCATGATACGGGCTTCCGAGAGCCCTTGGATCGGAGATCGAACGGTTGCATGGCATGATTCTAGACCAATGGGTGAATATCCTATCCTGGAGGGTTATTCTACAAATTTTCAGCAACTTAGCATGCGACCGTTTGATCTCAGATCCAAGGGCTGCCAACAGCCCGTATCATGGTTGCGCCTACCACGACCGTCGTGTCGCTCGCGCGGTCGCGCCCTTGGAGATTTAACACGGTGCCTTAGGCTATCTGATGTTGGCATGTCATACATAGTCATCACTTAGTCACTCATACTACAACAAGGTTGGCTATAAGGTTGGCTATAAGTGTATTTTTTTACTCCTCTCTATCTCTTTCTTCGTACTCCCTCCGTCCCATAATATAAGAACGTTTTTGACACTAGTGTAGTGCCAAAAACGTTCTTATATTATGGGACACAGGGAGTACTAGTATTTATTGTATTTGCCAAGGAGTGACCTCTTCCAATGAAATGGTGTTGCTAAGTTTGCTTCACTTAATTAGCTATAGACTCAAAATTGTCTTTTCACCTAGGTACACGTGCTTAGCACCGTTTCTTCCTTGGGTCACCAAACTAGTCTCTCTCTTCTTGATTAACTTGGCACATCAGACTTTATGCCTATGTGGCAAGCTTAAGCACCTGTAGGAGCAAGTAAGGTGCCCGTCCGTTGCACGGAAGAGTGAAATGCATTGATCGGGGTGTTGTTTATTTTGACAAAGGATGTGGGGGTCATCTCATGTGCAACCGGGTTGTGACGTCCGGGTATTTAAGCTACAGTGAACCTCTGCTAATGATGCCACGTCACCTCGTTTACTGTTGCTAATCTCGCGTCGGTTCGAAACTTTTCAAATTAAAAATTTAAATATTGTCAAACATCAAAAGTTTTCAAACATCAAAACAAAAATGCTCGGTCTGTGCCAAAATTGGCATAGGTAATTATAGTAAAGAAAACACAAATTTATAAAATACTTAAATGCCCTAAGTTGAATTAAAATAGAAAAGGAAAATAAATAAAAGAAAGGAAATAAAACAGAAAAACAAAAAAAAAGTAATAGAAGAGAACCCCCCCTGGGCTTTGGCCCAGCTGACCACAGGCCCAACTGGGCCACCACCAGGCCCAGCCGGCCACTCCCCCCCCCCACTCC
>NC_041385.1:398329883-398340072 GCF_002162155.2 Triticum dicoccoides | reverse complement strand
CCCCACCCCTCCCCCGATCCGATCTGGATCGGGGCCCGTCGCGCCCTGCGTTCGACACCGGCGACACCGCCCCCCCCCGGCCGCCGTTGTTGCCCGTGGCCACGTCGGGGCCGCCTCTCACCGCAGCCGTTGGACCTCGTCGTCCCCGTCCTCAGCCCCGACGACCGCGCACGGCGCCGCCCTCGCCGGATTCGTCAAGCCCTTCCTCGCCGGACTGCCTCCGCGACGAACTCCCTCACGCCTCGACGCCCCCACTCCCCTTCAACGCCGGTGAGGACCCCGGTCCTCCTCTCTGCCCTCTACACGCGCCGTCAGTGAGCCCTGCTGGCTCGCGCCCACGGCGGCCTCGCCTTCGTCCCATGCCCACGATTCGCCATTGCCTCCCCTCGCCCCGCAGCTTCGTGCTACAGGAGGTGCCGCTCGCGCTCCCCGCCGTGGCCATCGCCCGCACCGGCGCCCTGGCTGCGCGCCCGCGTCGACCGGGCCTCGCCTGACCCCCGCGGCCAAGCCACCGGCTGGCCTTCCCTGCACTGCCGCACACCCCGAGCCTCCCCGTTCGCTCCCTGCTCATCCCGCTCCGGCCATCCCCGCCTCCTCTGCACATGGCTCGCGGCCACGCTGCCGGCCATCTGCGCCCGCCTCGACGTGCCACCTCCTGTTCCGGTTCCACACCTCCGCCGCTTCTGCTGGACGGCGCCGTGGGAGCCGGCGGCCGCGCCGATGGCCTCACCCGATCCCCAGCGCCTGGGCTCGCCCCAGTCGGGTGCGCCCCTGTCGGCCACGCCCGCTGCGCCCACTCGGGCGCGCGCCCGCACACCCGTAACCGCTAAGGCCCCTATGGGCCTATGACAAACGGGGCCCAGGCCCTAGAACGAAAAAAAGAAAAGAAAGATTTAATAAAATAAATATATAGATAAATAAATAAAATAATTAAAATATTAATTAGTTAATTAATTAAAGAATTAATTAACTTAATTGATCCTGATTAGATTAACCTAATCACCTAGTTAGTTAATTAATCTATTAGGTTAGTTAACAGTCAATGACAGCTGGGACCCACACGTCAGCGACCCAGTTAACACCTCTGTTGACTGCCGACGTCATGCTGACGTCATGATGACGTCAGCATGCACTGTTCTGGATAATGTTAAATTAAATTAATTAAATAAATTCTAAAAATGATTTAAAACTTTAGAAAATCATATAAAATAATCCGTAACTCGGATGAAAATACTTTGTACATGGAAGTTGCTCAGAACGACGAGACGAATCCGGATACGCAGCCCGTTCGTCCGCCACGCGTCCCTAGCATAGAGAACCTGCAACATTTCACCTCCGGTTCATCTGTCCGAAAACACGAAACACTGGGGGTACTTTCCCGGATGTTTCCCCCCTTCACCGGTATCACCTCATACCGCATTAGAACACGTCTAGCTTTGCTTGTTGACCTGTTATGCACTTGCTTGCTATGTATTTATTGTTTCTCCCCCCTCTTCTCTCCGGTAGCCCCCGTGACGATGCTGATGCCCCTGTGGACGACTACGTCGCCGACGACCCCTCCTTCTTGTCTGAGCAACCAGGCAAGCCCCCCCCTTGATCACCAGATATCGCCTATTCTCCTCTATACTGCTTGCATTAGAGTAGTGTAGCATGTTACTGCTTTCGTTAATCCTATTCTGATGCATAGCCTGACATTGTCGCTACATCTGTTGATACCTTACCTGCAATCCTAAATACTTAGTATAGGTTGCTAGTTTATCACCATTGGCCCTACATTCTTGTCAGTCTGCCTTGCTATACTATTGGACCGTGATCACTCGGGAGGTGATCACGGGTATATATGATACATACATACATACTATACAGATGGTGACTAAAGTCGGGTCAGCTCGATGAGTACCCGCAAGTGATTCTGATGAGGGGGTTGAAAGGACAGGTGGCTCCACCCCGGTAGAGGTGGGCCTGGGTTCCCGACGGCCCTCGACTGTTACTTGTGGCGGAGCGACAGGGCAGGTTGAGACCACCTAGGAGAGAGGTGGGCCTGGCCCTGTTCGGCGTTCGCGGATACTTAACACGCTTAACGAGATCTTGGTATTTGATCTGAGTCGGCTACGAGCCTATACGCACTAACCATCTACGTGGGAGTAGTTATGGGTATCCCGACGTCGTGGTATCAGCCGAAGCACTTCAGACGTCAGCAACGGAGCGGCGCGCGCCGGACTGGAACGTAAGCCTGCTCTTGTATTAAGGGGGCTAGTTCTGCTTCCGGCCGCCCACGCAACGTGCAGGTGTGCTATGGGCGATGGGCCCAGACCCCTGTGCGCTTAGGTTTAGACCGGCGTGCTGGCCTCTCTGTTTTGCCTAGGTGGGGCTGCGACGTGTTGATCTTCCGCGGCCGGGCATGACCCAGGAAAGTGTGTCCGGCCAAATGGGATCAAGCGTGTTGGGTTATGTGATGCACCCCTGCAGGGAAGTTAATCTATTCGAATAGCCGTGATCTTCGGTAACAGGACGACTTGGAGTTGTACCTTGACCTTATGACAACTAGAACCGGATACTTAATAAAACACACCCTTCCAAGTGCCATATACAACCCGGTGATCGCTCTCTAACAGGGTGATGAGGGGAGGATCGCCGGGTAGGTTTATGCTATGCGATGCTGCTTGGAGATGCTACTTGGAGATGTTACTTGAGGACGCTACTTGGAGGACTACAATCTACTCTCTTCTATATGCTGCAAGACGGAGGCTGCCAGAAGCGTAGTCTTCGACAGGATTAGCTATCCCCCTCTTATTCTGGCATTCTGCAATTCAGTCCACCGATATGGCCTCCTTACACATATACCCATGCATACGTAGTATAGCTCCTTGCTTGCGAGTACTTTGGATGAGTACTCACGGTTGCTTTTCTCCCTCTTTTCCCCTTTCCCTTCTACCTGGTTGTCGCAACCAGATGCTGGAGGCCTGGAGCCAGACGCCACCGTCGATGACGTCTACTACCCCGGAGGTGCCTACTACTACGTGCAGGCCGTTGACGACGTCCAGGAGTAGTTTAGGAGGATCCCAGGCAGGAGGCCTGCGCCTCTTTCGATCTGTATCCCAGTTTGTGCTAGCCTTCTTAAGGCAAACTTGTTTAACTTATGTCTGTACTCAGATATTGTTGCTTCCGCTGACTCGTCTATGATCGAGCACTTGTATTCGAGCCCTCGAGGCCCCTGGCTTGTATTATGATGCTTGTATGACTTATTTATGTTTTAGAGTTGTGTTGTGATATCTTCCCGTGAGTCCCTGATCTTGATCGTACACATTTGCGTGCATGATTAGTGTACGATTGAATCGGGGGTGTCACACGGGTCGACGTGTCAAGCACCAAATAACAGTGCAGAACAGCAGGGGGGACACACCCCACTCATACCGGCCCAGTGTTAGTAATGAGCAATGAGACGTCAAATCACAATGCCGCACCTTCCCAGACGGACGAAGCAACCATTATTTCACACTTCAGTTTGACATCATCTCAAACCACGTACTAATATTGCTTCTGCCTCAAGAGGGACACGCGCATTGCCTTGGTACATCATGACACGTGGGACCGCATGACAGGCCATGCTCCCCCGCCGATCGCTGGGTAAAATCACCTCATTTTTACTATACTTCCTCCGGATCGGTTTACTACATGGCATGCACGTCGTTCTAGGTTGAGAATTTAATTGGCTATATATATATATGTGATGAACAGTACGCTAGCCTTTTAAAAAATGTATACTTTTGTACAGTAGTACTCCACTATCGATGGATTGCACCATGGAGCAAAAAGTGAAATTTAAAAAAAAAGGTGGTACATATAGAGAGCGCTCGTCGCCAAATTATGCATATAGTACTATTAAAAAAGCTAGTACGTGCTTAATTGGAGTGCTAAATTCTATTAAAGAAATACTAGTACTAGTATGTACATACTGAAGAGTTAAAAGTAACGAGAAGAAACATAACATAGTTCTGCTAGGGGCTCAGCACAACACACCCCTCAAATTAAACTAAGCACACCTGAAATTAAACTATGCAACTAATCCGGCAGACACTGCATTAGAAGTTTAGAACCGCCATGAGCAACGACACTGCCACCTTACTTGGAGTCCTCGTCCACGTCCTCGACTTCGTCTTTGTCCCTCTTCCTCTTGGCCGATACTTCTTTGCTTGAATGCCAACTTGGCTGTTGCTCTTCATCCAACCCTTGTAGATATTGAAACATAAGGTAGCCATCCATTGCAGCGTACTGGATGTGGTCTATATCTAGTACATTCCGCTGCCATGCATGACGATGAAATGTGTAATGAGGTTTCTCCAGTTTGCGGTACGAAGGATGAACCATGGCTCCTGCCACAGTCAGTATTGAGGGCTGACAAGAGGGCACCAGCCGATTCTTCTGGAGGTCGAAGGGGTTGCCTACAATGAGGCCTATCCGACGCATGACTTCTTTGTCGTTCTTAAAGTCTACAATAACGAATTTGACTGTTATGTCCTCGAGGAAGTTCTTGAAATCCTGGCACTCAACGTCGGCATGGCATATGTGGTAGAACAAGCAAACATTATTTACGCAAACCTGGATCACGGCGGGCTTCTTCCTCTCTTCGTCCTTTAGATCCTTCTCTCGTCCCACGACTGTGGTGTACTCAACATCTAGCCCAGCGGCCCACTCATCATGTGAGTTTTCGAACATGCGTCTGAAGCGAGAAAGGCATCCTTTCACCGTCACGGATGTACGGGTGTAGAGGACATCGAACTCATCGGCGGTGATGGTTCTAACCTTGTACTCACCGCCGATCGGGGAGATTTGGGACGCCATGGATTTGGGAGGAGGGTTAGGATTAGTGGAAATGCTGTAATGTGAATGGACGGGACGACTAGGAGCGAACCGCCGTAGTATTAAAGGACGTGCGGGAAAGAGTAGGAGCGAACTGCCAGCGTGTGAACGGCAGGGTAGTGGCTTTCCATTCTCCCATGATACGGGCTTCCGAGAGCCCTTGGATCTGAGATCGAACGGTTGCATGGCGTGATTCTAGACCTATGGGTGAATATCCTATCCTGGATGGTTATTCTGGAAATTTTCAGCAACTTAGCATGCGACCGTTTGATCTCAGATCCAAGGGCTGCCAGCAGCCCGTATCATGGTCGCGCCTACCACGACCGTCGCGTTGCTCGCGCCCTTGGAGATTTAACACGGTGCGTTAGGCTATCTAATGTTGGCATGTCATACATAGTCATCACTTAGTCACTCATACTACAACAAGGTTGGCTATAAGGTTGGCTATAGTGTATTTTTTTACTCCTCTCTATCTCTTTCTTCGTAATCCCTCCATCCCATAATATAAGAACGTTTTTGACACTGGCTAGTGTAGTGTCAAAAACGTTCTTATATAATGGGACACAGGGAGTACTAGTATTTATTGCATTTGCCAAGGAGTGACCTCTTCCAATGAAATGGTGTTGCTAAGTTTGCTTCATTTAATTAGCTATAGACTCAAAATTGTCTTTTCACCTAGGTACACACGCTTAGCACCATTTCTTCCTTGGGTCACCAAACTAGTCTCTCTCTTCTTGATTAACTTGCCACATCGGACTTTATGCCTACGTGGCAAGCTTAAGCACCTGTAGGAGCAAGTACAATAGTGCACTTTACATGGCATTTTTGCATATGTGGAGGAAAGAGAGGCAAGGAAAAAGTGGAGAAGTGGGCTCTCATGCAAGATCCAGCCTCTACTACTACATGGTGGAGCATTGGGAGAGGCACATGTATGGAGGTGGTCAGGAATCGGGAGACTCACGCCGGTCGTAGTGCCGCAGTTAAAATGATAATGGCAAGTCAAATCACGGGGCCCCACCCGTCCAGCAGTAACTCGCTGTCAAATCACACAACCCTACGTTTGCAGCAGCCTACTCCCTCATCTTCTCGCGTCTCCGTCGAACCGACTAGGCGGAACTGTCCCGCCGCCTACCAGGCAGGAAAAGCCCCGCCCTCGACTTTTAAATAGTATAGTATACAGTATACTAATTTTGTATCCATGGATTGCGCCCGCGCCATGGAGCAAAGCATCTAGAAAACGGCGGTACACATGTACGGAGTATACAGCACGCACATCACGTTCGCGTCGCACCCCAGACGGTCGGTCGGTCTGGCACGCTGCTCTCCGAATGGAACGCGCGTCATATTGCGTTCGCACACACATGTGGGACGGCAATTGAGAACCGACCATAGGCACACTCCCCGGCCCCGCAAGTCGGGTGACTTAATAGAAGAGGGAGACGAGCGATAGTACTAGAGAAGTGTTGTACTACGTTGGTGCCTGGATGATCCCTGCAAGACACGGAAGATCAGTTCGTCCATGCATGTGACCAGGCTCCCGCAGACACACATGGATTGGCTATCGTCTACATATCGTGCAGGCTGTGTTGTACACGGCTATAGTTGTGGTGAGAAATCTAAAAAAAGGTTTCTTGTCATCTCGCAAAATTATGTGTCATGTGCTTCAGATCACTGCGAGGGTTAAACAGCGACAACTGAGTTGGGCTAGTCATTGGGGGCACATGCACGAACAGTGACTACTTGGCTGCCATCTAGGTCAAGCCGGCTATGTTAATTAGGACATCTATCGACGAACCCCTTTTCTACGAGTTTATCTGTAATTTGAGCTTTGTTCCTCGTCTAGTTTGTCCATCGGGATTCATGTTGCCTCCTTTGGGCAGTGAGGTTATGATTTCTTGTCATGTGGCATTTTTTCGTGTAATATGTTATAATCCGGCGCTTCAGATCAAAATGACGACAACTGCGCCTCCGGGCCACGTGCATGAAGACTTCTCGACAGTCATTGACGAGGTCAAGCCGGCTCCGGTAGACAAAAGAAAACTAAGTACTACTCCACTATATAGGCAGGAGCCTCCGCACTTGCTTGCTAGTGTTGCTTTCTTCACACCGTCTCGGCCTCTCGAGATCTAAACACGATAGCGGTGGCCACACACTCTCTCTCTCTGCTCACTGCTGGTCACAGATCCAGCCGGATCCTCTCCGCCGAGGAAGGTGAGAAGGTGCAACGTTCACGCAGTCGTCCTCGGCGACGGCTCTTACCCATTGCTGGGCGCGTCCCGATCAGCCTGCCTTGCTGTTCTCTCCCAAGCACCGCTGGCGAGGGAGGGCCTCCGACCCCTTCTTCCTCACTGCCGTAGTGTGGGCAGATCCGGCCTCCCGCCGCCCACCTAGCGACACCCCGGCGACCATCAGGTATAACTTCCTTCGAAATCGGCCTTGCTCTACTTCCCGAGCTCCTGACGTCGCTGCATTTGTAACTTTTACTATTTCTCAGGCCCCTCGTAGATAGGATCGATCGCTGTTCGAAAACCACCTAATTAAGAGGTAAAACTAGTTGATGCACTCGAATCTAGTACTACTTGGTTCAAACAAGGAAGAAAGGGGGTGGGGGTGGGGGAGGATTTGTTACCTGAATCTAGGACTTGGTCGAAAGAGGAAATAATGGGGGCGAAAAGTAGCAGACACTGGCTATCCAACTGGTCTCTAGGTCTAATAGGGAAATAAAGGGAAACGCAGTACAAACTCAATATAAACCCGATCTATTGGTTGAAAAAGGAAAGAAAGTGGGGACTGGGGGACAAGTCAAAAGAGTAAGTCCAGCACTAGATTTGCTAGCCTCACACAGTATAAGGTGGCTATATCGAACAAAAATGGGACCAACCCAGATATCCTGTTCTGATGTTTGTTGCCCCGAGCCACTCTTATGTAATGCCACTGGTAAAATGTAGCAGTCGCACTGTTAAAAGTGAGGACACATTAAACCAATGTTGTTTCAATGTAATGCCTCCAGTAATATGAATCAATGGCACTTCTTTACATGTCCTGCTAAAATTTCCCATTAAGATAAGTTGGTTCTTTTCGTTAGAAATGCAACTGTCCTGGTCCGCCTACTCTCCCGTGCCCAAAGTAATGTCGTATTTAACGGTTGTCATAGTTAATACTGATGCCCACACTAATATCTAGCAATGCCACTTCTTAGAAATTGCTACTGTCCTTGTAGGATTGCCATTCAGATAAGGAACATGCTTCTTTTCATTTGATGCATGTTTCATCACTTGTTACTTGTTAGTCACCCTCCTTTCCACCTTTTTTGTGCAAACAGAGATATACATTTCACGCTCGATCTTAGTTGAACTGCACAAATGATATCCTAATTATAGTTGAGCATTCCAGGAGCTTCACAACCAACCTTGATGTTGCTCAATTTTATTGCAACTAATGAAGAAGAAGCTCTGTGGGTTTCGTTTTCTGATGGAAATGGAACCGGGGCTGGAGCCCTTTTCTTAAAAAAATTGAAGAAGAAGCTGCTAGCTCACGGGACATTGCTTCATTTTAGGTGAACTGCACCAAAAGGTCCCATGAATTGAATCATCCATGTTGGTGACTGAAAGAGCAAGCTTCAGCATCCCAGTCTAAGCACCCCCGGCCTCCATCCTTGCGATGCACGGTACACCTCATTTGCCACCTGCTCGACCCTAGTGTCACTGATAAAATGAAGTAATAATACAGTTAAAATAGAGCGAGTGTCATCTCTATCATTTCATTTCCAATGTAGATAAAGAAAGTGCTTCTCTTTGTTAAAGTATGTTTCATCAACTATTCCCATTGTTAATATTTAAGCGTTTCTGCAAACTGGGGTGCTTAATTTTAGTTGATATGTACAAAAATAGAGATTTGAATGTCTCAAGGCGCCTCCTTGTACTACTGCTGTACACTGATGTTCATCATTGGCAGAAGGTGTATCTGGGAGACTTGGGACGATGTCTAGTATGAGGCGTACCATATGAGGCGTCGCAGGGCCCATCTCGCCCTCGCAGCATGGCATACTATGATACTATCGCAATATTTTCTTCTATTTATTTTGTGTGTTTCATCAACTAGTGCCACTATAATGTAATCACGCCTTTTCATTATCTGTGCAAACATGGTTATTCAGCTGCATTTTGGTGGAACTGCACAAATGTACATATGGAACTGACATATATGCAGAGTGCGAGGTGTGCCAAGTAAAAATTACCGACACCAATCATGCTGCATGCACGCATTGGCATCCACCACAACCAGTGGGATGTGTGGCGCTCTCTGTGGACGGATCTTTCTCGGCAGCAAATCCTCTAACCAAATACTAGTAGCTTATATTGGCAGTTTTCTAGGGAGTACTCTTTTCTGAAAGAAGCACCAATCTATTTTTCTTTATTTGTACATTGTGTCACAACTTTGACCCAAAGGTCCACAGCTATTTTAGGGTGATTGGCGTAGTACTCGGAGACTGATTGTAAGCATGATTTTCATTAGCTGTCACACTGATTGTAAGCATGGGCAGGTGGAAGATTAGGTTAGTGCGAAGCTTACCTTAAACCCTACCGCCACCGTTGAAATGAGGCGAGCATCAAGGGAACCGTGGAGAACGTCCGGGAAGCGACGTCGCGCCATCCGGCCTCCTCTTGCGGTGGGAGAACGAATACTCCTGTGGCTCCGGCTGGCTCTGCACCCTCACGAACGGCACACCATACTCGATCAATTCATTATCCTCTGGGTGCTCGACCTTCGACCTGTAAGCCCACCACCTCCGCCTGACTGTCGCCTCGGGAGAATCTGTCTGCTCCATCGCCCATAGGAGATACTCGATGAACTCGGAGGACTGCGGCGTGACTGCCGCCGAGGAGTACATGTACATCGCCGCCCTCATTGCTGCCGTCTCGCTCTTTCGCTACATTGCCACATGGCCCGCACCGTCCTTGAAATCTCCCACTCATTGTCAAACCAACTAAGGATTTGCTTCAACCTGGCTAACTTTGCCTGGTCGCCGTCGGTGTCTGCCTGATTCACTACTGCATCCTCTCCATAGATGTTGTTCTGAGTGGTCCAGTGCTAGCTTTGGAAGATGGGAGGAGAGACGGTGGTCTTGCAATAGAGAAGAGGGAGAGGAGAGGAGGTGGTTTTGGAATGGAGATGATGGAGAGGAGAGGAGGTGGTTTTGCAATGGAGAGAAGATCAGAAGAGGGAGAGGCGAGACGGTAGTTTTGGAATGGAGATGATGGAGAGGAGAGGAGGTGGTTTTGGAATGGAGATGATGGAGAGGAGAGGAGGTGGTTTTGCAATGGAGAAG
>NC_041385.1:398324881-398329568 GCF_002162155.2 Triticum dicoccoides | reverse complement strand
TGGAGAAGATCAGAAGAGGGAGATGCGAGACAGTGGTTTTGGAATGGAGATGATGGAGAGGAGAGGAGGTGGTTTTGCAATGGAGAAGATCAGAAGAGGGAGAGGCGAGATGGTGGTTTTGAAATGGAGATGATGGAGAGGAGAGGAGGTGGTTTTGCAATGGAGAAGAGGGAGAGGAGTGTGTGGCAGCGATTTAGGATTGGGCGAGAGGGCCGGCGCGTTGTGACTGGATCAAAATCAGAATCAATTTACCCTTCAATTAAGAAAGCGACCCCACATTAACTAGTCTCCCTTTTATTCTGGGTCATAATTGACCATGATTTTCGCACATAAAATATATGTTATACGTTGCAAAAATAATATAATTTGAAAGTACATTCAGATACGAACCAAACGATACAATTTTTGGTGACATGCATTCACATTTTGCTTGTCACATACAGTACATGGTCAAACTTTGACCCAAAATACGCAAAACAACAAAAAAATACTTCCAAGACCAGCGCTGCTCTTCCGCTCTTCTCCTCTTAAACCACCGCCGCTCCTCTCATGTTCCAATCTAAATCCAGCGCCGCTCCTCTCCTCTTCCATTTCAAAACCACCGCCCCTCCTCTCCTGTTCCAGTCCAAAACCAGCGTCGCTCCTCTCCTGTTCTAATCCAAAACCAGCGCCGCTCCTCTCCTCTTCCATTCAAAAACCACCGCCGGCAAGTGAAGGTGTTGTGGAGAAGTAGATCGATGGAGGAGTACAACTGATACGTGAGGATCGCAGACGGCGACCCTGTGAAGCTAGCTAGGATGTTGGAGATACAGTATTGGTTTGACAACAAGGACCAACTAGCGGCGACGGCGACATCCATGGCCAAATATCTGCAACAAAGCGAAAAGGCAGTGATACTCCCGGAGGGAGTCACGCTGGAGTACACAGAGCTGCTCCTCTGGGCCATGGAGCAAACAGATTCACTGAATCCAATCGTGAGGGAGCGGTGGTGGGAGTATCGATCCCAGATGGAGCATCCACCAGAGATTGAAGGATCTAGCATCTACAGGGTGCCGTTTGTGAGGGTGTCCTGCCAGAGCGAGTCGGTGGAGTCTTCGTCGACCGAACCCAACTGCAAGAGGAGAAAAGCAGTTGGCCCGATGGCGCTTCCCCGCCATCATCTCCCTCGCCGTTCACATCATCTCACGGGGCGGCTGTCTGCCGCCGAGGAATAGGAGGGGACTGCCCCTAGCTCAATAGTCGGGCAGGTTGTGAATTGTCAGGAGGAGCTTAGGGTTGTCAGTATTTGCAGGTTGTGAATTGTGTTTTGTGTTGTGTATTTTGAGAGTACTTTCAAATATGAATGTCTTTTGAATTTCAGATTTGCAGTATTGAGCATATGAAGAATTTTATGAATTCTAGAGATCTATTTTTAGCACTTAAAAAATGTAGTTTCATAGGAGTATAAAAGTGCAGACGAGAAGAAACTGCAAGTTTCCGTTTCAGATAAGAAACTGCAAGTTCAGTTTCAGATAAGAAACTGCAACTTTTAAAGGCAGGGCATTTATATTAACACGACCTTTTCAAACAGGGTTAACATCAGGTTGGAAGTTTTATTCGTGGTCGAAAATGGAACTACCAGCCAGTTAACATCATGCTGATCAACATTCATGCATAGCACATCTTCATATGATGCACAGTCAAACAGCCCACACAATGTTGAGTGTGCGAAACACAGAGAAAACGAGGGACGGAGTTTTGGCAAGTGTTGGACGTGGTTTTGGGCTGCCCCGTCTAGGCTTTCATTTTTAACATGCGCAGCCACGACCTCGGATGGGAGGGCCTATTTGTATTTTCTTAGGGCCGTCATGTATCGACCGGCCTATGGACCTCCCATCCGAGGTTTTATTTTTGGCAGCCCAATTTATGTATTTTTTTGAAGAAAACACAGCGGTCTGTTCTATTTTTCTATATAAGAATAGGAACGCCAGGTACAACTTATGTTTCCCTTTTAACTATATTATATATATTTAAATTATTTTATATGTTATTATATATTATTTTTATTGTCATCATATATTTAACAGATACTTACATATGTAAGAAAACAATATCCCACATCTTATTAACTTATAAAAATAATTTCTTAACAAATAAAATCCTGGATTGTTTTGGCACGAAAATCCTAGTGATTGTGTATAAAAGCTTGGTAAGATTTAAGGACGAATGTAATAATATCACTTATTATTTAAATATATTTATAACAAAATGCTTAGTCCTTTTTTATTTTTTGATAACATTGCTGGCGCAACCCAACATTATAATTAGAATCAGCCCAGCAAAATCGTGTATCTAGATAAAGTGCAAATGGCCTGTAATTTTTTAGGAAATAAAATAAATGGGCTGCATGAAAGCTACATTAATTGTTCACCCAGCCCAGCTAATGGCTGTAATTCAAAAAAAAAGATCACATTGACTGTAAATTCTACCGCGCAAAAAAGACTGTAAATTCTGAAAAAATGGGTTGAATACGTGCCACATTTTTGGAGGCTGAAATGTGCGCCAATAGGTCGAAGCCAACGCAAGTCATTGTAAATTTAGTCAACAAATGATTCTGACATGTTAGCCGTTGGATTTACATCCAACGGCCGGCATCCGTCTTCAATCTCTCGTCTTCTTCCTCCAGTGCCGCCGGGACCACCTCCCGCCTCCTGCTGCTAGCAGCTCTGCTTAGCACGCTTCGCTATGAAGCGCTACTCCACCATTGGCCAGGCCATCCCTCCAACCGTCCACACCTCCTGTTCTTCTCCACCGACTGCGGAACCACACCACACTAGAACCAGTTAACCCTCATACACCTCTCCGTCTGCGACTCTACTCCCGCGTCTTCCCATCTCCGGCTCGTTGCTGTCCGGGGCCTCGCCGTCGTCCACCACCTTGGATGCGCTTGGCGCGGCATGGTCAACATGGTCAACAAACTACACCATCGGAAGTAGGCTGTGCGTGGAGAGGCTGACAGCTGGGTCCACAACCGCACACAAGGAAATGCCTCCTTATTACACGTAAAATAATGATTCCTCCACCTGACATCTGGGACCCACCGGAAGGGCCTCTGTATTTCGTGAAAAAAACGTGCCCCCCGCTGACTTGTTGGACCCACCAGCTATCTTCGCACGCAAGGAAGTGCCTCCTTATTACGCACAAAAAAAATGAATACTCCCCCTGCCAGCTGGAACCCAGCATACTGGGAGGCTGACTTGTGGGCCTACCAAGTTGACGGGGACGGATGGCTTTGTCAACTTAGTCAATATGAACGATTCTAGCTCCTGTTACCGTACGATGTTCATCCAACGGTTGTAGTGCTTCTTCAACCTCTGGTCTTCTTGCTCCAGCCGCCCAAACCATCGCCGGTCGTGCGGCGTGCTCCTGCCTTCCGTGGCCGGCTGTGATGCCGCGGAGGCCTCACCGCCCCCTACTACTCCCACCGCTGGCCAGGCCATCCCTCTACTCACCCACACCCCCTGTTAATCTACAGCGACAACAGCCTCACACCGCAGCCGAACCAGTGAACCCTCATACTCCTCTTCGCGTGGGCATCCACTGCTGCGTCTTCCCCGGCTCCGAGTCATCCCCTTCCTAGGCCTCGCCGTCGTCCACCGACGTGGTGCTCTCGGCGCGGTGTCGCCAACGTGGTCAAGGAACGACTTCCATCGGACGTGGACTGTACGTGGAGAGGCTGACAGCTGGGTCCACGGCCGCAGCAAGGAAGTGCCTCCTTATTATGCAGAAAATAATGATTCCTCCACCTGACAGCGGGGACCCACCGGACGGGCCACCGTATTTCGTGAAAAAATGTCCCCCTTGACTGCTGGGACCCACCAGCTACATCTTCGCACGCAAGGAAGTGCGTCCGGACAAAAAAACGATTCACCCCCCTCACTGCTGGGACCTACCAGCTACATCTTCGCACGCAAGGAAGTGCGTCCGGGCAAAAAAAAATGATTCGCCTCCCTGACTGCTGGGACCCACCAGCTACATCTTCGCACGCAAAGGAAGTGCGTCCGGGCAAAAAAAAACGATTCGCCCCTCTAACTGCAGGGACCCACCAGCTACATTTTTGCACGCAAGGAACTGCCTGACAGTCGGGACCCACCTGGTCGAAGCGTACGTAGCGTTGTCATTCTGGTCGTGAACGTGTACGTACATATATACTAGTCGATGTAGAGGCGCGCATGTGTCGTAGTAGAGGCGTACGTGTCCTAGTAGAGGTGTGCACGTAGCATGTACACGTACGTACATTGGCCATGGTGCAAGAAAGAAAATACGGCCACGTATGTATACATACAGGCGGGGTCTCGAACGCCTAGTTGCGCATACATACGGCGAGGGCTCGTGTTCATGGGGAGGCAACGGAATGCGTCGTGTTCATGGGGAGACAACGGAATGCGTCATGTTCATGGGGAGGCAACGGAATGCGTCCTGTTCATGGGGAGGCAACGGAATGCGTCGTGTTCATGGGGAGGCAACGGAACGTGTGGGAGCCAACCGGCTTGGATGGAACAGGCGATGGAAACGAGGCCTGGCGTATCGCAGAACGGAGGAAACGGACCTCCTACGGTCGAAACGGGGGTCCTGTTGATCGGGAGGGGTGTGGCGTACCACAAAACGGAGGAAACGGGCCTCCTACGGTCGAAACAGGGATCCTGTT
>NC_041385.1:398313975-398324307 GCF_002162155.2 Triticum dicoccoides | reverse complement strand
CGCGCAACGCTCACTGTTCATCCCAGAGGCAGCATCGATCGGCTTCAGTTAGCAGTGGTAGCGAAGGAATCGCTCCATCGGGTTCAGTTAACAGCCATCGATCGATCGCTCGGGTTCAGTAATGCGTAGCCTGCAGCACAATCGCTCGGGTTCAGTTAGAGCCCAATGCCTCGCTTGGCTTCAGTTAGAGCCAACGCCTCACATACACGCGCGTACGTACGAGAGAAACGCGCATCGCTCGGCCCCCGACCTCCCACCGTAACCGGCAACTCCCCGAAATTTTCCTCCCCCTCGCTTCTACCAAGGTTTTTTCCGTCATGGACGGACCAAAGAATGTCATGCAGCTGCGTCTCTGGCCCGCCCAGGACGAAAAGCCCATTTTCTGTCATGATTTTTTGTCATAGAAGTAGGAGCCCACCACATCTATGATGATACCAGGTTTTGTCACAATTATCATCATAGAAGTGTCATATGTATGACAGGAAAAAAATTCGTTCGGCCCAAAATGTCACGGATGTGTCTTTTTTTGTAGTGAGAACACGAGAGAGAGATCAAACACATAGCTACTGGTACATACCCTCAGCCCCGAGGGTGAACTACTCCCTCCTCGTCATGGATAGCGCCAGGATGATGAAGATGGCCACCAGTGAGGGATTCCCCCTCTGGCAGGGTGCCGGAACAGACTCCCGAGAGAGTTTTGGTGGCTACAGAGGCTTGCGGCGGCGGAACTCCCGATATATCTTCTCCGTGGATGTTTTTAGGGTACGTGGGACTATATAGGCAAAAGAAGTTGGTCGGGAGGTGCTCAAGGGGCCCACAAGACAGGGGGGCGCGCCCAGTAGGGGGGGGGCTCCCCCTATATCCTGGCCTCCTCGAGGATCTTCTGACATGAACTCCAAGTCTCCAGGATCACATTCTTCCAAAAAATCATGCTGCCGAAGGTTTCATTCCGTTTGGACTCCGTTTGATATTCCTTTTCTTCGAAATACTAAAACAGGCAATAAAACAACAATATGGGTTGGGCCTCCGGTTAATAGGTTAGTCCCAAAAGTAATATAAAAGTGTATAATAAAGCCCATAATCATTCAAAACAGATAATAAAATAGCATGCATGCTTCATAAATTATAGTTACGTTGGAGACGTATCAACATCCCCAAGCTTAATTCCTACTCGTCCTCGAGTAGGTAAATGATAAAAGAAAGAATTTATGAAGTGTGAATGCTAGAAGGTGCACAAGTTTGATCAATGATAATTTCAATCACCTTTTCTAGCATGATTATATGTCATAATAGTAGTTCATCTCATAAAACTTCTCATGATAAAGTAACAAGCAATTTACATGCTAAAGCATAGACCATAAACTTTCTTGAAAACTAGCAAACTTCATTCTTAGTCATCAAACAATTGCAATTCATCTTATTTTCAGGAATAGCAAACCCCACATACTCAACTATCATATAATCTTCCATAATTGCTAACACTCATGCAATACTAATGGTTATGGAGTTTCAATCGGACACTGAGAAAGATAGGGGCTTATAGTGTTGCCTCCCAACGTATTCACCTTTGGGTGATCTCAACAATAATAGTTCATGCTAACTTACGTCCAATTGGATATATATATCAGGATCTTCCCAACACGAGGTGCTTGCCAAAGGATAAAATGAAAAAGGGAAAGGTGAAGATCACCTTGACTCTTGCATAAATTAAAAGACATAAAGTAAAAGATAGGCCCTTCATAGAGGGAAGCAGAGGTTGTCATGCGCTTTTAGGGTTGGATGCACAAAATCTTAATGCGAATGAACGTCACTTTATATTGCACTTGCATATGGACCTTTATTATGCAGTCCGTCGCTTTTATTGCTTCCATAACAAGATCGTATAAAGCTATTTTCTTCACACCAAAAGATCATACATATTTAGAGAGCAATTTTTATTGCTTGCACCGATGACAACTTACTTGAAGGATCTTACTCAATCCATAGGTAGGTATGGTGGACTCTCATGGCAAAACTGGGTTTAAGGATATTTGGAAGCACAAGTAGTATCTCTACTTGGTGCAAGGAATTTTGGCTAGCATGAGGGGGTAAGGCAAGCTCAACATGTTTGAATGATCCATGACAATATACTTTAACTGAGATGTCGGAAAACATAACCCATTACATTGTCTTCCTTGTCCAACATCAACTCTTTAGCATGTCATACTTAATGAGTGCTCCCAATTATAAAAGATGTCTAGGATAGTGTATTTATATATGAAATCTCTCTTCCTTCAATATTCTTTCATGAATTGTTCAAATGACCAATACAATGCTTGCTAACCTTCAATAAATTGACAACCTCTACTTCTTATATGTGAAGTCATTACTCCCCATGGGATAAGCCAATGAGGCATATATAATTTCAGATTTATGACAATCAAATCATTCAACAATTTACACATAGGATATAAGTGAAGCACACGAGTAAATGACAAACTACTCCAAAAAGATATAAGTGATGATCAATGAGTAGCTAAATAATTATGCAGCTATGTGAAGACTCTCTCTCAGTAAAGAATTTCAGATCTTGGTATTGTATTCAAGCAGCAAGCAAAACAAAATAAAATGACATTGCAAGGATAGCACAACTCATGTGAAGAAGCAAAAACTTAGGCTCAACCGTTACTAACCGATAGTTGTTGAAGAAGAAAGGTGTGATGCCTACCGGGGCATCCCCAAGCTTAGATGCTTGAGACTTCTTGAAATATTATCTTGGGGTGCCTTGGGCATCCCCAAGCTTGAACTTTTGTGTCTCCTTAATTCCTCTCATATCATGGTTTCTCTTTTTATCAAAAGCTTCATCCACAACAAACTCAACAAGAACTCGTGACATAGGTTAGTATAGACCAATGCAAAACCTTATAATTTTCTACTGTAACAAATCACTAAAATTATAAATCAACATTGCATACTAAATGCCTCTGCATATTTAATACTCCTATCCTCAAATAGAATCATTAAACAAGCAAACATATGCAAACAATGCAAACATAACAGCAATCTGTCAAAACAGTAAAGTCTGTAAAGAATGCAAGATTCATCATACTTCCCTAACTCCAAAAATTATGAAATAAAATTCTCACTATATTAAATTTATCAGAGATCTTTATGCAAAAAGTTTCAACATTATATCATGCTCTGAATTTTCTAGGGAATTTTTTCAACAGCGGTAAACTTTCTGTTTTCAAACAGCAACATGTATACTAGCAAAATAAGCATGGTAAAGGCTATCCTTGACATTTTTATTGAGACAAAAGATGAAAAACATTATTCTAAATAACAACAAGCAAATACTAACAAAATAAAATGACGCTCCAAGCAAAACACATATCATGTGGTGAATAAAAATATAGCTCCAAGTAAAGTTACCGATGAACGAAGACGAAAAAGGGGATGCTATCCGGGGCATCCCCAAGCTTAGGCTCTTGGTTGTCCTTGAATATTACCTTGGGGTGCCTTGGTCATCCCCAAGCTTAGGCTCTTGCCACTCCTTATTCTATAGTCCATCGAATCTTTACCCAAAACTTAAAAACTCCACAACACAAAACTCAACAGAAAACTCGTAAGCTCCGTTAGTATAAGAAAATAAAACCACCACTTAGGTACTGTAATGAACTCATTCTAAATTCATATTGGTGTAATATCTACTGTATTCTAACTTATCTATGGTTCATACCACTTAAGACTAGCCATAGATTCATCAAAATAAGCAAACAACACATATGAAACAGAATCTGTCAAAAACAGAACAGTCTGTAGTAATCTGTATCAAACTATACTTCTGGAACTCCAAAACTCCTATCAAATTAGGAAGTCCTAATAAATTCGTGTACCAATCCAGAGCAAAAGGAATCAGATCAGAATCACGTTTCTGTGAATTAAAAAAACTAATTTACTGGATGCAAAAGTTTCTGATTTTCAGCAGGATAACACAACTATCACCGTAAGCTATCCTAAAGGTCTTACTTGGCACTTTATTGAAACAAAAGATATAAAACATGATTATTACAGTATCGTAATCATGTGGACACACAAAAATAGTAGGGATAGATATTGGGTTGTCTCCCAACAAGCACTTTTCTTTAATGCCTTTCAAGCTAGGCATGATGATGACAATGATGCTCACATAAAAGATAGGAATTGAAACATAATGGGAGCATCATGAAGCATATGACTAGCACATTTAAGTCTAACCCACTTCCTATGCATAGGGATTTTGTGAGCAAACAACTTATGGGAACAATAATCAACTAGCATAGGAAGGTAAAACAAGCATAACTTTAAGATTTTAAGCACATAGAGAGGAAACTTGATATTATTGCAATTCCTACAAGCATACGTTCCTCTCTCATAATAATTTTCAGTAGCATCATTAATGAATTAAACAATATAACCAGCACCTAAAGCATTCTTTTCATGATTTACTAGCATAAAAATTTTATTACTCTCCGCATAATCAAAATTCTTCTCTTGAATAGTAGTGGGAGCAAACTCAACAAAATAATTATCATGTGAGGCATAATCCAATTGAAAACTAAAATCATGATGACAAGTTTCATGGTTATCATTATTCTTAATAGCATACAGGTCATCACAATAATCATCATAGATAACAACTTTGTTCTCATAATCAATTGGAACCTCTTTCGAAATAGTGGAATCATCACTAAATAAAGTTGACACTCTTCCAAATCCACTTTCATGTTCATCACAATAAGATTCAACACCCTCCAAAATAGTGGGATCACTACTTCCTAAAGTTAACACTCTTCCAAACCCACTTTCATCAATATAATCGTCATAAATAGGAGGCATGCTTTCATCATAATAAATTTGGTCATCAAAGCTTGGGGGACAAAATATATCATATTCATCAAACATAGCTTCCCCAAGCTTGTGGCTTTGCATATCATTAGCATCATGGATATTCAAGGAATTCATACTAACAACATTGCAATCATGCTCATCATTCAAAGATGTAATACCAAACATTTTATAGACTTCTTCTTCTAGCACTTGAGCACAATTTTCCTTTTCATCATACTCACGAAAGATATTAAAAAGATGAAGCGTATGAGACAAACTCAATTTCATTTTTTGTAGTTTTCTTTTATAAACTAAACTAGTGATAAAACAAGAAAAAAAAAGATTCGATTGCAATATCTAAAGATATACCTTCAAGCACTCACCTCCCCGGCAACGGCGCCAGAAAAGAGCTTGATGTCTACTACACAACCTTCTTCTTGTAGACGTTGTTGGGCCTGCAAGTGCACAGGTTTGTAGGACAGTAGCAAATTTCCTTCAAGTGGATGACCTAAGGTTTATCAATCCGTGGGAGGCGTAGGATGAACATGGTCTATCTCAAACAACCCTGCAACCAAATAACAAAAAGTCTCTTGTGTCCCCAACACACCCAATACAATGGCAAATTGTATAGGTGCACTAGTTCGGTGAAGAGATGGTGATACAAGTGCAATATGGATAGTAGATATAGGTTTTTATAATTGGAAAATATAAAAACAGCAAGGTAACTAATGATAAAAGTGAGCGTAAACGGTATTGCAATGATAGAAAACAAGGCCTAGGGTTCATACTTTCACTAGTGCGTGTTCTCTCAACAATAATTACATAAATAGATCATATAACAATCCCTCAACATGCAACAAAGAGTCACTCCAAATCCACTAATAGCGGAGAACAAACGAAGAGATTATGGTAGGGTACGAAACCACCTCAAAGTTATTCTTTCGGATCAATCTATTCAGGAGTTCGTACTAGAATAACACCTTAAGATACAAATCAACCAAAACCCTAATGTCACCTAGATATTCCATTGTCAACTCAAGTATCCGTGGGCATGATTATACGATATGCATCACACAATCTTAGATTCATCCAACCAACACAAAGTACTTCAAAGAGTGCCCCAAAGTTTCTATTGGAGAGTCAAGAAAACATGTGCCAACCCCTATGCATAGGTTCATGGGAGGAACCCGCAAGTTGGTCACCAAAACATACATCAAGTGGCACACGATATCCCATTGTCACCACAGATAAACACGGCAAGACATACATCAAGTGTTGTCAAATCAAAGACTCAATCCGATAAGATAACTTCAAGAGGGAAACTCAATTCATCACAAGAGAGTAGAGGGGGAGAAACGTCATAAGATCCAACTATAATAACAAAGCTCGCGATACATCAAGATCGTGCCATAGAGAGAACACAAGAGAGAGAGATAGGTCAAACACATAACTACTGGTACATACCCTCAGCCCCGAGGGTGAACTACTCCCTCCTCGTCATGGATAGCGCCGGGATGATGAAGATGTCCATCGGTGAGGGATTCCCCCTCCGGCAGGGTGCCGGAATGGACTTCCGAGAGGTTTTTGGTGGGTACAGAGGCTTGCGGCGGCGGAACTCCCGATCTATCTTCTCCGTGGATGTTTTTAGGGTACGTGGGACTATATAGGCGAAAGAAGTCGGTCGGGAGGTGCTCGAGGGGCCCACGAGACAGGGGGCATGCCCAGTAGGGGGGGGACCCCTATCTCCTGGCCTCCTCGAGGATCTTCTGACATGAACTCCAAGTCTCCAGGATCATATTCTTCCAAAAAATCACGCTGCCGGAGGTTTCATTCTGTTTGGACTCCGTTTGATATTCCTTTTCTTCGAAATACTGAAACAGGCAATAAAACAACAATATGGGCTGGGCCTCCTGTTAATAGGTTAGTCCCAAAAGTAATATGAAAGTGTATAATAAAGCCCGTAATCATTCAAAACAGATAATAAAATAGCATGAATGCTTTATAAATTATAGATACGTTGGAGACGTATCAGGGTCCACGAAGAAGCAACCTTGTCTATTCCACCATGGCTTCCGTCCACGAAGGACTAGCCTCACTCGGGTATATCTTCACGAAGTAGGCGATCTCCTTTCCCTTACAAACTTCTTGGTTCATCTCCACATCATGCCGAAGGCTCCCAAGTGACACCTAACCAATCTAGGAGACACCACTCTCCAAAAGGCAATAGATGATGTGTAGATGATGAAATCCTTGCTCTTGTGCTTCAAATGATAGTCTCCCCAACACTCAACTCTCTCTCACACAACATATTTGGCTATGGTGGAAGAATGATTTGAGTGGAAAGCAACTTGGTGAAGGCTAGAAATCAAGGTTCAAATTGTAGGAATGGAATCTCTTGATCTCAACACATGAGTAGGTGGTTCTCTCTCAGAAAATGAATGGTGGAAGTGTAGTCACATTCTGATGACTCTCTTACTAGGTAAGAGGGGTGGAGGGGTATGTATAGCCTCCACATGAAATCCAACCGTTACACACATTTGACCCAACTCGGTGGCACCGGTCAGAAATCTCGGTTGCACCGACCTGTGTAAAAGATATGAACATTGGAGGTCTTGGTGGAACCGAATGGAAACATCTCGGAGCAATTGATGTGCAATGGTAGGGCAAAACCTCGCTTCGGTGGCACCGATTTCATCATCTCGGTAAGACCAAAATAAAGAAATAAGGCAATAGAAGGTTGGCAAGCCAGCTCGGTGTCACCGATTGAAAAACTCGGTAAGACCAAAATAATTGCACTAGATGACAGAGAGTTGGCAATGCCATCTTGGTGGGACCGAGATTCGTATCGTGGATCCGATTTGTTAGGGTTTGGTTGTGGCAGTTTCCAAATGAACTCTGTGGGTCCGAATAGGTAAGATCTAGTGGGACTGAGTTGGCTTTTAGGGTTTTGGACATATTTGGATAGAGAAAGTGGCTGAGGGTTTTGGAGCAATATCACTAAGCACTTGAGCAACTAGATCATCATCAAAACCTCATCCCCTTTTAGTAGTATTGGCTTTCCTATGGACTCAATGTGATCTTGGATCACTTAACCAAAAATGTAGAGTCTTGAGCTTTTGCCAATCCATGTCCTTAGCATTTTGAAGGATCCACATCCTCTTGTCCTTGCCATGCCACCGTTGAACTTATCTGAAATATTCTAGGTAAAGCTATTAATTAGTCCAACAATATGTATGTTGTCATTGATTACCAAAACCACCAAGGGAGCAAATGTGCTTTCGATCTCCACCTTTTTGGTAATTGATGACAACATACATCAAAGCTTCAAGTAAAAATGTAATGAGTGGTTCATTCAAGCTTTGAGGAACATGTAACATGCATAAGCTCCCCCTATAGGTGTGCAATCATGTTTATGATCTGAGTTGAAGACATGTGAATGCACAACATGATAGAATGAGTAATGAGTTACATGTATCTTGGCTGTATGCATCAGAGCAACAATGATGAGATATGTACCTTCATGTTTATGATTCCCTCTTGCAAACAATATGTGCAACAAACAAGACATTATCATGTATATGAGTGAGATGCATATACTTACCTTGTGGTCCTTGAACTAATTGAAGAAATGATCTTGAGAAAACAATGTTAGACAACACAAGGAAATTTCAACAAGAGAGAAGACACAGGATCCACAACAGTACCAAGACCGGGATGACATGTGTTAGATAAGTATGACTAGGTGAATACTCCTTTAGATATAGACATGTCCCAAAAAAAGGTTTGCAATAAACTTCCAAGGATTTTTCTCCCCTAAGGTTGAACTTCCTCTCCCCCTGAATCTAGCATAGGATAATGGGATTAGGTAGGGTGAGACAAAATCAGAGCAAACTAAAAAATCAGAGCAAACTAACTGAGAACAAAGATAAGCTAACAACATATCTCTCCCCTCTTAGAGACATGTAAATTCTCTCCTCTTATGATAGTGCATCTCTCTCTTCCTTTCTTAGAAGAGGTTTGTGAATAAGCTTTGATGTGCATCTCTTTACCCCTTTGACATCAATTTCCACGAAGGGTAAGCTTCAAGGTTGTGATTCAAGTGAGTATGGTCAAACATTCTCAGCAATTAAATCGGTGACTCCGATTGATTTCGACCGGTGACTCCGAGATTGAGGAATCACAGATAGAGCGCATCGGTGGAACCGAATTAGTCCTCTTCGGTGGAACTAATGAACCGCGTGCAGGGTTTAATTGCACTTCGGTGTGGCCGATGAGTTCAGATCGGAGAGACCGAGTTCAGCATGGAAGGAAAAATTTGTCAACCCAGCTCACTTGCAATAGAGTTCTCACAAAGATTTCCAGGGAATTTGAATAGGATTTGCAATGAATTTATCAGAGTCTAACTAAAAACACAAGAAAATAAAGAGAAGAAATCTAGATGAAGTTTTTTGATTTAAAAGGAGATGTCACTCTAGCAAAAGAAATGCAACTAAGGAAAGGAAACACTAGAGAACTTCATCTAGAGGGGGGTCGGCGACAACGTCACCTATGTTAGAGTATATTGACTTAGGAGTCAAGTGAGATCACTTGATCATAGGTCATACTCATCGTTAAGCTCAAAATGGGGTTAACATTTTTCATTTAAGCATTTCAATGTATTCACATCTTGTTGAGTGGCATTGACTCATGATGGAGTAAAGCTTCTCTAAGATGTGAGGACATACCTTAGGCTTGTTATCGAACTTGATCACGTAGTTGAGCTTGTAGTGGATGCTCATATGAATTGAGTTGGGAGCATCTCTTATCTATTTGAAGCTCATCTTCCTACATGGGTTAGTCTTGCAAGGAATAACATCCATTTATCCAAATTGACAAGAGTGAAATTAATCGTAAAGAAGTTGTCAAAGGATATATTGAGTGTGTTTTTGTTCCCTGAACACAACAACCAAAGTGAAGATACTTGGTCATGACAAGATTGCTCATGATATGAGTGATTTGCAATCTTGTGAAATGAAGATCATCTAAGTACCTATAGGGGGTTAGATGCAATACAAGGGTGCAAATGTATACAAGACATATGATCATCATCATAAGAGAAATATTAAGGATTAGTCATTATAAGCTCATCCCTTGCATGCATACGAAGGAGTTTCTGCTCCAAATTTGAGGCATCAATGATATTCAATTCACGCCTCAATGACAAAATATCTTCTCATCAAGAGGTTTGGTGAAGATATCCGCCAATTGTTTGTTGGTACAAACATGCTTAAGATTTATGTCACCCTTAGCAACATGATCACGAATGAAACGGTGATGAACTTCAATATGCTTAGTTCGAGAATGTTGCACGGGATTGATGGTACTCTCGTTATCACACAGTAATGGAACATGTCTCACATGTATCCCATAATCTTTGAGAGTTTGGGTCATCTGTCCGCGACAACTTTCTCCTTAGGTGGAGCACCCATTCCGACGACGGCCACA
>NC_041385.1:398313186-398313842 GCF_002162155.2 Triticum dicoccoides | reverse complement strand
GGCAGCGGAAGGGACAGTAGGAAATGCGGGGTCGACCGTGGCGAGGTACGGCAGAGCTGCGGTGGTGACTGCGGGGTCAGGGGAGGCATCCATGCGGTCCGATGGCGGGCGGTGGGAGGGCAAGCCTGCGGCAAGAAATTTCCATTTGGCAGTTGGGCTTTGTTCGGCGTTGCATGTTTTTTGCTTGGGCGGTGATTGGTGATGAAAATTTGCATCAACAAGTGATGTATTTTACATCTATAGCAAAAGACGAGTTTTTTTTGCATCTAATAATCTGTTGGGGCACTATTTCTGGGCCTTCATGATGTAAATTTATGTTATTTATACATCTACAACACCTATTGAAGGTGCTTTAAGAGCAATAGATTCGCCATATGAACGATCGCCGCTCCATATGAATACGGAGGTCGCGGCGGCTGTGTGCAAACATAAATTCGCTATAATGCGACCTCCATATCTGCCTACAAGTAGGACTCATTCTTCATTGGGTTGTAGGTTTTTATGGAAGGTGATTTATGGCATGCAGGTACACGAGCACGCGGATCCTGGTGCATTATTGGGTTATAGGTCACACTGGATATTGATCCATGACCTAACTACATGGAAGGATAAGGTTAAAAGGAAGGGGGACACACCAATATTTGTGCCCCTCACCC
>NC_041385.1:398297256-398313046 GCF_002162155.2 Triticum dicoccoides | reverse complement strand
CCTACTCATGGTTTTGAACCCATGTCGCGGCACCAAAATACACAAGAATGGGAGCACGACCACAAGCAATCAGACTAGTTCACGCATGGTCAAACCTTGCTCCCCACATCCCAAGAACGTCATCTGATTTAGGGTGAGCACCGCTGACATGAAAAATCATCTTCCTTGTTGCCGGTGATTGAACAATGCCGGTGGTGGCCCCACCCCGAAGGATGCCCGTACCTGCAGGGAGCTTCTACTTTGACTCCTCATTACACCTACATCGAGCAGGCGCGTGACCTTCACTAACTAGCAATTGTTGCTCTTATTGCACGTAAAACCCTAAATCCCTATTTGTTTAATGCTAATTAGATGTTCTAATGTTAGGGTTATGATCTAATGATTTTATTTCTAAATTTCAAGTCTAACAAGCCATAGCAACAAGAAGTTTAGCATACAACCATGTCAATGTTTGATCTACATTGTCTTTGTCTCGTTCCTAGCGGTGGACTTCAAACACGGTTGTTCAAGAGCCATGTGGCTATTAGGGTTTCTTTGATGCTTGTTGTGGAATTTTTTTTCCAAGTCGGTTGCTTACATCTTTGTAATTATTTTTGTAGCTGAAGTAAATTTGAAATATCTTCCAGTGTTTTCTCTGGAAAAAAGGCATACACATTGCAAACCGAAAATTGTTACCACGACTCAGTGATGAAGAAAAATTAAAATAATTGCACTGACTGTACAATTTTTTTTTCGGGTAAAAATAAATTTGTGCAGTTAGTGGCCAAACTAGGAGTGTCTGTTTTGGTTTTTGCCATATGTTACCTTGGCGGGAGGTCCTTTTTGCCATTTGGGGGAGACGTGATCTCCAATCCACGAATACGAATACGCGCCCGAAATTCAGCTTTAGCTGCTCTTTAGCTTGGCTTCCACCAAAGGATAGTGTGTCAGTGCTACTGCTACTGGCTCAAGCAACATGATGAGCACGACTACCTTTTCTTTTGCTGGGTGAGCACGAGTACTTATATTAGAGAAATAGCAACTTTGAGCAAAAGATCGGGGTGGGTTTGTTTGGCTTGCAGCACTATACTAGCTTTCTCTGTTGTTTTGAAGGGAGGGACCGAAGAATCATCACAATCTTTATTTTCTTTTGGCGCAGGAGTAACCGATGAATCATCACAGACAGAACAAACCACTCAATCAATCAGAGAAAACGTTGCGAGTATTTTACACATTAAATCTGATTTGTTCTACTCCATCTCGATGATGTAACGCACAGGGACACGGTGCAACCGAAGGAACAAATAATACTAGTGGTGATTAAGTACTTTGTTTCTTACTAGCAAAAGAGCCCGTGCGTTGCAACGGGTCCGATGGATTGCACTGTGTCCCCCCAAGCATGACAACGTACGCACAAAATTAGGTACAATTACTGTTAAGGTCAGCCATAGGCTCAATTTCTGTTCCAACTTCCTGCCAAGCAAATAAATCACCAATGCTTAATTCTTTTTCTTTTCTTATTATGATGTCATACATCAGGCTGTGTACAGTAGAGTTAAAATAGCAGTTATATACTGCACGAGAACAGTATAAAATTCAAATGATGAGAGAAAAACATCAGGGTGGTAATGAAATTGCTACATGTTTGTACCTTCAACAGTTGTATTCCTTCCTCGTAACTGAGCCTCAAGATACCCTCTAGGTACTGCAGGAATAAACACAATGTGAGTCGCCATTTCAGCTACAAAACCCAGATATTGTAACATTACTGGAACCACCAAGCAATAAGAAGCAACAAATATTTTACCTTCACTGGTTCAAATGGATACTGCCTATTAAATGCCTCGAGTTCCGTCTTCCAATTTTCATTCAAGTGTCTGAACAATTCTACAAATAATCCATCCACAATATCGCAAATCTGTTTGAAGAAACAAGTTCAGCCATTGTCGTGTTTGTAAATGAAGATTTCCGCAAAAAAAAAAGTGTTTGTAAATGAAGAGCACTCTACCAAACCTGCTCACCTCAAAGTAGTGCCTCATAATCTCCATTTCAGCGTCCAAACCAACAAACTCACACAAATGCCTATGTGTGTTGGAATCTTCAGCTCTAAACACATCCCCAACCTCTAAGACACGACGGAACCCACCACAGATAGCCAGCTGCTTGTGTAGCTGAGGGGATTGTGCTAAACAAGCACACTTGCCATTCTTATATTCAAGTTTGAATACTGCTGCTCCACCTTCACTTGACCCTGAAATCAGCTTTGGAGTGTGGATCCCAATATCTTTTGAGGACAAATATTCTCTGAATTTCTGTAGTATCCAACAATGGTAAATATTTACTAACCAGCACAAAAAAAAGCATCAAATGCTGCAGAAATGCATAAAAAATAAATCCGTGCAGCCTTCATAAAACAGCTTTTGTAAAAGCATATGCATTGGCTTGACAAATACATATTCAACACCGAATGATAAAGTTAAAACTCAATCCAATCATTAGTGTAATCAGATTGCAGGCATAACATTAAGATCACTGGATCGATCAGTGTCTAGAAACAACTTAAAAGACCAGCACGGTGCTGAATAAAGACTTTTTTTGCGGGTGCGAAATAATTACAGGCTGAGGCTAAAGTTTTTTCTCTAGAACACGCACAAGGATGTGTACCATATTATTCATATATTATAGAAGAAGAGGCAAGAGCCTATCCACATCATTACGACCAAATGCAATGACAGTCCAGCACTAAGTGCTGCTATGGTGCCTGCTCATGCACACTCCACCTAAACGACCACCCAAAAGTATCACTGAAATCCCCACGCAGCAGCCCAGCCAATGCCACGCTTTGGCCCAACGACTCAAAGGGGTCACCAGATCAGATACGTTTAATTCAGTGTCCAAGTAGAATATTTTATCTAAGCTATACAACATATTAGTACATAACATGGTATGTTTAGTTCTGCAAACTCAATTCATGAATATATCACTGATAGCAGCAGTCCTAAAAGCAAGAACAAATACCAACGTTTTCAACTTGATGTTGTATACGGAAAACGGCTTGACCTGCCGGTGTTCCCGGCTCAAGAACTCGATAGTCTAAGCGTGTCCTGACCAACGCAGGGAAGTGGCACTCCCTTCTGCAAAACAACAAGATCCCATCAGCTGAACCCAGATATCATCATCATCGGAGAATTGGAGCAACAACAAAACTGTGTCCTCCTCCTTCATGCATTCAAAGAGGAGGCAAGCAAATGCAGATTGTACAGGCGGTTGACATACTGCTTCAGCTTTTGCAAACTCCTCCGCACTCCAGCCGGCATCCTGCGCGCTGATCGGTAGCCTCGGGTCAGCCCTGGTGATGCAGTAGAGCTTCCTCACCTGAATCTCCAGTTCTCCACCTGCCAGCCATCAAACGGGGATCAGAAAATAACAGACAGACAAAGATCAGCTACGGCAGAAAGAAACCTCTCGCACTGTGGTGTATCTAAGGGGCTTGCCGAGGAGGGCGACGGCGCCCTCCACGACGACGATCGACTCCTTGGGGAGGGACAAGGCGAAGGGCTCCATCTGGGCGCTGCCGGCGAGCACGTTTTGCACGGCCACGGTGCTCCTCATCCCCTGCCGCCGCTCCAGGAAGGCCACATTCTTGGTCTTGGACCCACGGTAGACTGCCTGGGCGTCGCGCGGACCAGCATGGAGCAGCCGGCGGCGGCCTTGTCGAGGCGGCCGATCTCCGCCCACGGTTCATCGGGGACTGCCGTAGGGAGGATCTCCCCGGGGAGGACGTCGCCGTAGTTGGCCGCCGAGGGGTCGTCCTCGGCGTCGGGCTGCTGCTTCTTCTTCTCATGCTCCGGCGAGGGGTCCTTGGCGGCGGGCTTCTGCTGCGCCTGCGCGTACTTGGCCGCCTTCTCGGCCTTCCTGGCGTCCCTCTTCCGTTGCTTATTGCTGACGGTGTCTGCGGGGACGCCCGCTTCGGGGGCGGGCGGCGCTTTCTCGGGCTCGGAAGACATCATGTCGTCACTGGCGGGGAGGAAGCGAGCGGAGGAGCAACGTTGCGTGGGCGACGGCGGCGGGCTGAGGCTTAGGCGTGCTAAACAGTGTTTTTTTTAGAAAAAAAGACGAAACGTTTTTTCAGATAAAACAGGGACGGCGGGTTTAATTCATAAAGGCCACAGGGATCTTTCTATAAAAAAGCCGCGACGGTGAACCCGGAGACCCAATCCATGCTTTATTATTAGGGAGAGATAAGAAAGAAAACTGAGAGAAGCCGTAACAAAAAGGGTAGGGAAGAAAAGCGCAAAACGGTGGTTGGAGGCTGACTTTGTTGTAGCCTTGCGACGGTGGGGACAGAGGAGAGAGAAGCAGGAAAGGGACGGGGAGAGGAGATCTGGGAGGGACCGCGACCAGCGGCCGGTTTGCACGTCCGCTAGTGGCGCGTGGTGTGCGGGGGCGAATCCATCCTGGGCCTTTTTCACTATTGTGAGAGCATCTCTAGCAAACCCCCCGCATTCCGTCAGCCCGCAAAACATGTTTGCAGTTCGTGCAAAATCGCTTTTGCGGGCTCGTTCGGGCTGCCACAGATGCAGACTCCTAAATGGACCCGCAAAAAAGTATATTCGCGGAATATACCTTTTTACGAGTCGATCTCTACGGGTTTTGTTCGGACACCGCCGCGACGACCCGCAAACAGAAAACGACAATTCTAGTATTTGACATAAGTTTTCATAAATAAGTTCAAATTCAAACGACATAACACAATTTTACGCGTAAATAAAAGCCAAGTTCAGTACGACAAACGCAAAAGAGGGCCCTGCAAAAGTTTGCGCCCATGTCCGGCACCATCTTGGTCGATCTTCACTCTGGCGCTTGTTCCAACTCCCACACCGAAATCATCCACATTGCCACCATATGGAGCAGAGAAAACATCACCGGAACTGTAACATGGACCGGCCGACGCGACCATTCTCCTCTTCAAGATTTCTCTCCTTGCCATATCATGCCATGTTTTGGTGAGGTCGTCCATGTCATTGCGGTTCATCGAAGACGCGTACCTTCCGGCCATTTCGTCGAACACCTCGCTTGCGGGGGGAGCGACACCGTTGAATGGCATCGCCGGAGCACCTCTTTCCGAGATGGAGTGAGAGGATGAAGAAGGTGGCTTCTTTGTAGCCGGAATCTTCCTCCGCTTTATGCCCGCGACCTTGCCGACCTTCTCCGCCGCTGGCCGGGATCGCCCTGCGGCGTTGGCGCCCGGAGCACGGGCCATCGCGGCGGGGGCAGCCGAATTCCCGCCCTGCACTACCACGTCGCCCTGCAGCTTGCGGGCAGGCGCGGCGTTTGCTTGCGCGACGGCGGCGGGGCCAACATGGCCGACGACGAGATCCGCCCGAGGGGAAGGAGCGTGCGCGACCTCGACGATGACGGGGGACAACATGGGGTCGTCCATGGCGGCAAGGGACGGACGAGAAGGAAGCATCGGAGCATGCGGAGGTGGGGCAATGGTGGAGGAGGGTGGTGGGAGCGGGAAAGGGTGCGCAGAAATGTCCCTCCCGCCAAATCCCGCTGCGGATAGGGGCTGAGCTCGGGTCAGCCTCCCAGCCCGTGAAACTAGAGGTTGTGGGAGAAGATTTGCCATGCCCCGCAAAAATATTTGCGGGCCAGGGCGGGATGCGGGGTCTGATCGACAAGTTTTCCCTCTCGACCCGTATTTTGGCAGTTATTTTGTGAGCCGGGGCGGGATGCGGGGTCTGCTAGAGTTGCTCTGGCCCTTTGAACGAAGTTTGTCACAAAATGAACTCGACGTGAAAGTATTTCACGATCTGACCTTTTTAGCAACGCCGTAGCCCACGGCGTTTCTGCTAAACATAGAAACGCCGAGCTAGCCAACGTTTCTGACCAAATAAGAAACGCCGAGGTAGCTAAGGTTTCTCACCAGGTAAGAAACGCCCAAGTTTATGGCGTTTTTGACCAAGTAAAAAATGCCATATGTCTTGGCGTTTAGGCCCTGGTTATGGAGCAGTTTTTCACCTTGGCATTTCTGAGAAGGCCGGAAACGTCACCGACCTTAGCGTTTCTAGCCTGGCATCTCTGGCGGCCGAGGAGAAAGATCCCGACGGGGAAGTGAATGGGTTGGGTGCCAGTGAAGAAACGCCAAGCCCTATGACGTTTCTTACCTGGCCCGCAACGTGAGCTACCTCGGCGTTTCTTCTTTGGACACGAACGATAGCTAGCTTGGCGTTTCCATTTTGGGCAGAAACACCGTGAGCTATGGCGTTGTTAAAAGGGTTAGATCGTGAAATACTTTCATGTCGAGTTCACTTTGTGACAAAGTTTGCCGAAAGGGTCAGGATAGTGATTTCGGCCTCCATCCGGCGCGTCCAACCCAAAAAGCAACGGCAGCGCCCGCGTCCTTGTCGCCGCTTGTGTGATGCGCATGCCGCTGTGCTTGTGTTGGTTGGGCACCTACTATGGATAGTTGTCTTCGGCAAGCCTTGCAAACACCAGAGAGCGTTGAAGCACGTTGATATAATTTTGTGAGATTCAGCCATGCCGAAGAAAGAGTCCCAGATCCAGAGATCTTGTGAGGCCACAACCTGAAGTATGACAGTGCAATCTTTGACATGGCCCTTATACTCCCCCTATCATGCAGAAGGGCAATTCTTCCACTCCCAATGCATACAATATATGCTACAAAGCATCCCTGGAAAACCCTTGCTGGCATTCATCACCAACAAGCGGGCTGTATCTGCATCATTTGGCTCTCTCAAATACTCAAGGTCAAACATTGTTGTCACAGCCTTGCAGAACTTGTACATGGACTCTAGGCACGTGGACTCGCTCATATAGACATACTCATCAATGAGATCACCAGGAACTCCGTATGCAAGCATCCGAATAGCGACATTGCATTTCTAATAAGAGGAGAAGCCAATCTTTCCAAAGGCATCCTCCCTGCACTCGAAATACTTATCGTATGCCATCACCCCCTCACGGATATGGTTGAAAACATGCCTAGCCATATGGAAACAACACTAGAATAGGTGATGTTTGAAGAGCAGGTTAGGTGTGCCGCAGTAGTCCTTCCAGAGAAGGAAATGGCCGCTCTCTCGGTTATGATTCAACGCCGGAGTGTGCCCTGAGATCGAGCCCCGGAACAATGACCGCTGCCTACTAAGGTGGTCATGGACGATCAACACAGCAACCACAATATCCTCATCGTCATCCGAGTCACAAATGAAATTATGGAAAAAGAAATCGTCGGTGGAGTCCATTTGTACCTTACGGGCAAACCGTCGAACAACTTGCAGGCATCATCGAAGAAGCTGGCATGTGAAGACCCGCACGCCTCCCTTGGAACAGGTAGTTGGCCTGGTGGCGTCTGGTGGTCGTGGCGACGTCAGATGAGCGAGGTCAATGCGCTTTTGCCAGTAGAGCCGAGGGCACGGGGGTGAGGTGATGCTGGCGGCAACGTTGGGGAAGCTGCGGTGGTGCGGCGAGCCAGTGGTGACAGCGACATCGGGGAAGCTGGCGTGCTCCGAGGGAGGTATGTGGGCGCGGACGGCTAGCCTGGGCACCGGAACTAGGCGGTGGCGGTGACGGGGTGGAACGGCAGGGTCTGCAGGCTGTCGGGGCGGGGGGGGGGGAGAGATGGCCTATGTGCCACCGATTAGCGCGCCAGGAAGAGGAGTAGGCGGGTGTCACAGGTGTCTGCCTCGTGTCCGCGGTGACGGAAATAAGGCCCAAATTTGGACCTGGAATGGGTTGCCTGGTGATATGTCTCCAACGTATCTATTTTTCCAAACACTTTTGCCCTTGTTTTGGACTCTAACTTGCATGATTTGAATAAAACTAACCCGGACTGACGCTGTTTTCAGCAGAACTGCCATGGTGTTATTTTTGTGCAGAAACATAAGTTCTCGGAATGACCTGAAAATCCACGGAGATTACTCTTGGAAAATATAAAAAATACTAGTGAAAGAATTAAGGCCAGGGGGCCCACACCCTGTCCACGAGGGTGGGGGTGCGCCCCCTCCCCCTAGGAGCGCCCCTTGCCTCGTGGGCCCCCTGGATGGCCACCGACCTCAACTCCAACTCTATATATTTGCTTTTGCGGAGACAAAAAATCAGAGAGAAAGTTTCATCGCGTTTTACGACACGGAGCTGCCGCCAAGCCCTAATCTCTCTCGGGAGGGCTGATCTGGAGTCCGTTTGGGGCTCCGGAGAGGGGGATTCATCGCCGTCGTCATCATCAACCATCCTCCATCACCACTTTCATGATGCTCACCGCCGTGCGTGAGTAATTCCATCGTAGGCTTGCTGGACGGTGATGGGTTGGATGAGATTTACCATGTAATCAAGTTAGTTTTGTTAGGGTTTGATCCCTAGTATCTACTATGTTCTGAGATTGATGTTGCTATGACTTTGCTATGCTTAATGCTTGTCACTAGGGCCCGACTGCCATAATTTCAGATCTGAATCTATTATGTTTTCATGAATATATGTGAGTTCTCGATCCTATCTTGCAAGTCTATAGTCACCTATTATGTGTTATGATCCGACAACCCCGAAGTGACAATAATCGGGATACTTCTCGGTGATGACCGTAGTTTGAGGAGTTCATGTATTCACTATGTGTTAATGCTTTGGTCCGGTACTCTATTAATAGGAGGCCTTAATATCCCTTTTCCATTAGGACCCCGCTGCCACGGGAGGGTAGGACAAAAGATGTCATGCAAGTTCTTTTCCCTAAGCATGTATGACTATATTCGGAATACATGTCTACATTACATTGATGAACTGGAGGTAGGTCTATGTCACCCTATGTTATAACTATTACCTGAGGAATCGCATCCGACATAATTATCCATCACTGATCCAATGCCTACGAGCTTTTCATATATTGTTCTTTGCTTATTTACTTTACAGTTGCTATTGTTACAATTACTACAAAATTGCTATCGTTACTTTTACCACTGTTACCATTACTATCATACTACTTTGGTACTAAATACTTTGCTGCATATACTAAGTTATCCAGGTGTGGTTGAATTCACAACTCAACTGCTAATACTTGAGAATATTCGTTGGCTCCCCTTGTGTCAAATCAATAAATTTGGGTTGAATACTCTACCCTCGAAAACTATTGCGATCCCCTATACTTGTGGGTTATCAAGACTATTTTCTGGCGCTGTTGCCGGGGAGCATAGCTCTATTCTTTGAGTCACTTTGGATTTATATCTGCTGATCACTATGAGGAACTTGAAAGACGAAAGAACTAAGATTTTTCCCTCAACTACGAGGGGAGGTAAGGAACTGCCATCTAGCTCTGCACTAGATTCTCCTTCTGTTTTGAGTAAGCTTGCGATACCTAAACCTGCTACTGTTATGAATTCTGATATGTCGCATGTTATTGATGATGCCACTTCTACTATGCATGATACTTATGATGAAACTACTTCTATGCTTGATACTACTATGCCATTAGTTGAATATCTTGATGAACAACTTGCTAGGGTCAGAGAGAATGAAATTATTGATGATGAAATTATTGAAGATAGTGATGATGAAGGTTCTCCACCTAAGTATGAATTGCATGTTGTTCCTGAGGGTTATGTTATGGATGAAGAAGCTGCTAGAGCTATTCTTGCTTGCAATGACAGATACGATCTTAAGAAGTTATTAGCTAAATGGAAGCAGCAATCTCTGAATGCTAGAATGAAATATGACCCTGCTTTTGCTACTTCACCTATTTTTGTTACTGATAAGGATTATGAATTCTCTGTTGATCCTGAGATAATTACTTTGGTTGAATCTGATCCTTTTTATGGCTATGAATCTGAAACTGTTGTGGCACATCTTACTAAGTTAAATGATATAGCCACCCCGTTCACTAATGAGGAGAAGTCTCGCTATTATTATATCCTTAAGATATTTCCATTCTCATTAAAGGGTGATGCTAAAACTTGGTTTAATTCTCTTGATCCTGGTTGTGTGCGTAGTCCCCAGGATTTGATTTATTACTTCTCTGCTAAATATTTCCCTACTCATAAGAAACAAGCTGCCTTGAGGGGAATATATAATTTTGTGCAAATTGAAGAAGAGAGTTTCCCACAAGCTTGGGGGAGGCTTCTCCAATTGCTTAATGCTTTGCCTGATCATCCTCTTAAGAAAAATGAAATACTTGATATATTTTATAATGGACTAACCGATGCTTCCAAGGACCACTTGGATAGTTGTGTTGGTTGTGTTTTCAGGGAAAGAACAGTCGACCAAGCTGAATTGTTATTGAATAATATGTCGACTAATGAAAATAATTGGACTCTTCCTGAGCCAATTCCTGAGCCAATTGAGCCAACTCCTGAGCCTATTCCTAAACCAGCTTTGAAGAAAAGGGGAGTTCTATTTCTCAGTCCTAAAGATATGCAAGAGGCAAAGAAATCTATGAAAGAAAAAGGTATTAAAGCTGAAGATGTTAAGAATTTACCTCCTATTGAAGAAATACATGGTCTTAATATACCGCCTGTTGAAGAAACACATTGTCTTGATAAGCCGACACAGGTAGTAAATGTAAATTCTCTCTATAGATATGATAAGGTTGAAATCCCATCTACTAAATTTCCTCGCCAATGTTTAGATGAATTGGATGATTTTATGGCTAGGCAAGAAAGTTTTAATGCTTATGTTGGTAGAGAATTAAAGAGTAATGCTTACATGATTGGATGCTTGAGTGATTATATGGCTAGAGTTAAAGGTGAACTTAAACTCATTAGCAAATATGCTTCTATGGTTACCACTCAAGCGGAGCAAGTACTTAAAGCTCAAAGTGATTTGCTCGATGAATTAAATAATAAACATGATTTTGCTCTTAGAGTGGCTACTAGAACTGGTAGAATGACCCAGGAACCTTTGTATCCTGAAGGCCACCCTAAGAGAATTGAGCAAGATTCTCAGAGAAATAATCTAGAGGCACCTAGTTCTTCTAAAAAGAAGAAAAAGAAAAATGATAGGACTTTGCATGCTTCTAGTGAACCTATTGTAGACACACCTGATAATCCCAATGATATTTCTATTTCTGATGCTGAAAAACAATCAGGTGATGAATATGAACCTAGAGACAATATTAATGATAATGTTCATGTTGGGGAACGTAGTAATTTCAAAACAATTCCTATGCATACGCAAGATCATGGTGATGCATAGCAACGAGAGGGGAGAGTGTGTCCACGTACCCTCGTATACCAAAAGCGGAAGCGTTAGCACAACGCGGTTGATGTAGTCATACGTCTTCACGGCCCGACCGATCAAGCACGGAAACTACGACACCTCTGAGTTCTAGCACACGTTCAGCTCGATGACGTTCCCCGTACTCTGATCCAGCAGAATGTCAGGGAAGAGTTTCGTCAGTACGACGGCGTGGTGACGATCTTGATGTTCCACCGTCGCAGGGCTTCGCCTAAGCACCGCTACAATATTATCGAGGTGAAGTATGGTGGAGGGGGGCACCGCACACGGCTAAGAGATCAAGAGATCAATTGTTGTGTCTATGGGGTGCCCCCTCCCCCGTATATAAAGGAGTGGAGTAAGGAGCCGGCCAAGGGGGGTGGCGCGCCCTAGGGGGGGAGTTCAACCCCCACCGGGAGTAGGACTCCCCCCTTTCCTATTAGGAGAGGGAGAGGGAAGGAAGAGGAGGGAGGGGAGAAGGAAAGGGGGGGCCCTTCCCAATTTGGATTGGGCTTGGGGGGGGGGGCGCCCCCTCCTTTGCTCCTTTCCCCTCCTTTCCACTAAGGCCCAATAAGGCCCATATACCTCCCGGGGGGTTCCGATAACCTCCTAGAGCTCCGTTATTGTCCCAATCTCACCCGAAACCTTTCCGATGTCCAAATATAGTCGTCCAATATATCGATCTTTATGTTTCGACCATTTCGAGACTCCTCGTCATGTCCGTGATCACATCCAGGACTCTGAACAACCTTCGGTACATCAAAACTCATAAACTCATAATAAAACTGTCAACGAAACCTTAAGCGTGCGGACCCTACGGGTTCGAGAACTATGTAGACATGACCGAGACACTTTCCGGTCAATAACCAATAGCGGAACCTGGATGATCATATTGGCTCCTACATATTCTACAAAGATCTTTATCGATCAAACCGCATAACAACATTTGTTGTTCCCTTTTTCATCGGTATGTTACTTGCCCGAGATTTGATCGTCGGTATCCCAATACCTAGTTCAATCTCGTTGCCGGCAAGTCTCTTTACTCGTTACGTAATGCGTCATTCCGCAACTAACTCATTAGTTACATTGCTTGCAAGGCTTATAGTGATGTGCATTACCGAGAGGGCCCAGAGATACCTCTCCAACAATCGGAGTGACAAAACCTAATCTCGAAATGCACCAACTCAACATGTACCTTTGGAGACACCTGTAGAGCTCCTTTATAATCACCCAGTTACATTGTGAAGTTTGGTAGCACACAAAGTGTTCCTTCGGTAAACGGGAGTTGCATAATCTCATAGTTGTAGAAACATGTATAAGTCATGAAGAAAGCAATAGCAACATACTAAACGATCAAGTGCTAAGCTAACGGAATGGGTCATGTCAATCACACCATTCTCCTAATGATGTGATCCCATTAATCAAATGACAACTCATGTCTATGGTTAGGAAACATAACCATCTTTGATTAATGAGCTAGTCAAGTAGAGGCATAGTAGTGACATTAAGTTTGTCTATGTATTCACACATGTATCATGTTTCCAGTTAATACAATTCTAGCATGAATAATAAACATTTATCATGATATGAGGTAATAAATAATAACTTTATTATTGCCTCTAGGGCATATTTCCTTCAGTCTCCCACTTGAACTAGAGTCAATAATCTAGATTACATAGTAATGATTCTAACACCCATGGAGTCTTGGTGCTGATCATGTTTTGCTCATGGAAGAGGCTTAGTCAACGGGTCTGCAACATTTAGATCCGTATGTATCTTGCAAATCTCTATGTCTCCCACCTGGACTTGGTCCCAGATGGAATTGAAGCGTCTCTTGATGTGCTTCGTCCTCTTGTGAAATCTGGATTCCTTTGCCAAGGCAATTGCACCAGTATTGTCACTGAAGATCTTCATTGGTCCCGATGCACTAGGTATTGACACCTAGATCGGAAATGAACTCCTTCATCCAGACTCCTTCATTTGCTGCTTCCGAAGCAGCTATGTACTCTGCTTCACATGTAGATGTGACGCCCCCGATTCAATCGTACACTAATCATGCACGCAAATGTGTACGATCAAGATCAGGGACTCATGGGAAGATATCACAACACAACTCTAAAACATAAAAAGTCATACAAGCATCATAATACAAGCCAGGGGCCCCGAGGGCTCGAATACAAGTGCTCGATCATAGACGAGTCAGCGGAAGCAACAATATCTGAGTACAGACATAAGTTAAACAAGTTTGCCTTAAGAAGGCTAGCACAAACTGGGATACAGATCGAAAGAGGCGCAGGCCTCCTGCCTGGGATCCTCCTAACTACTCCTGGTCGTCGTCAGCGGGCAGCACGTAGTAGTAGGCACCTCCGGTGTAGTAGGGGTCGTCGTTGACGGTAGCGTCTAGCTCCTGGACTCCAGCATCTGGTTGCGACAACCAGAAATAAAGGAAAGGGGGAAAAAAGGGGGGAGAAAGCAACCGTGAGTACTCATCCAAAGTACTCGCAAGCAAGGAACTACACTACATATGCATGGGTATATGTGTAAAGGGCCATATCAGTGGACTGAACTGCAGAATGCCAGAATAAGAGGGGGATAGCTAGTCTTATCGAAGACTACGCTTCTGGCAGCCTCCGTCTTGCAGCATGTAGAAGAGAGTAGATTGAAGTCCTCCAAGTAGCATCTTCAAGTAGCATCTCCAAGTAGCATCTCGAGTAGCATCGCATAGCATAATCCTACCCGGCGATCCTCTCCTCGTCGCCCTGTTAGAGAGCGATCACCGGGTTGTATCTGGCACTTGGAAGGGTGTGTTTTATTAAGTATCCGGTTCTAGTTGTCATAAGGTCGAGGTACAACTCCAAGTCGTCCTGTTACCGAAGATCACGGCTATTCGAATAGATTAACTTCCCTGCAGGGGTGCACCAACTTACCCAGCACGCTTGATCCCATTTGGCCGGACACACTTTCCTGGGTCATGCCCGGCCGCGGAAGATCAACACGTCGCAGCCCCACCTAGGCAAAACAGAGAGGCCAGCACGCCGGTCTAAACCTAAGCGCACAGGGGTCTGGGCCCATCGCCCATAGCACACCTGCATGTTGCGAGGGCGGCCGGAAGCAGACCTAGCCTAGCAGGCGTTCCAGTCCAATCCGGCGCGCGCCGCTCCGTCGCTGACGTTTGAAGTGCTTCGGCTGATACCACGACGTCGGGATACCCATAACTACTCCCGCGTAGATGGTTAGTGCGTATAGGCTCGTAGCCAACTCAGATCAAATACCAAGATCTCGTTAAGCGTGTTAAGTATCCGCGAACGCCGAACAGGGCCAGGCCCACCTCTCTCCTAGGCGGTCTCAACCTGCCCTGTCGCTCCGCCACAAAGATCCACACAGAGGGCCGTCGGGACAAAGGTCCTTTCAGCCCCCAATCCGTGAATCACTCGCGGGTACTCTTCGAGCTGACCCGACTTTAGTCACCATCTGTATAGTATGTATGTATGTATAGTATATACCCGTGATCACCTTCCGAGTGATCACGGCCCAATAGTATAGCAAGGCAGACTGACAAGAATGTAGGGCCAATGATGATAAACTAGCATCCTATACTAAGCATTTAGGATTGCAGGTAAGGTATCAATAGATGTAGCAACAATGTCAGGCTATGCATCAGAATAGGATCAACGGAAAGCAGTAACAGGCTACACTACTCTAATGCAAGCAGTATAGAAGAGAATAGGCGATATCTGGTGATCAAAGGGGGGGGGGCTTGCCTGGTTGCTCTGGCAAGAAGGAGGGGTCGTCAACTCCGTAGTTGAACTGGGCAGCAGCAGCGTCGGTCTCGTAGTCTACCGGAGAGAAGAGGGGAAAGAAACAATGAATACAATGCAAACAAATGCATATCGATGCATGACATGACAAGTAACGATGCTAGGTGTGCCCAATCGCGGTAGTAGGTGATACCGACGAAGGGGAAAAAAATCCGGGAAAGTATTCCCGGGGTTTCGCGTTTTCGGGCAGAGGAGCCGGAGGGGGAAAGTTGCGAGTTCGATAGGTTAGGGGTGTGTGGCGGACGAACGGACTGCGTATCTGGAATCGTCCCGTCGTTCTGAGCAACTTTCATGTACAAAGTTTTTCCATCTGAGCTACGGTTTATTTTAAATTAATTTTAAAAGATTTAATCATTTTTAGATTTATCAGAAATTAATTTAATTTGAAAACTTTTATTGCGTCATCATTACATCAGCGGTCAGCGTTGACCGTTGACCGGTCAAACAAGGCAGTGGGGCCCAACTGTCATTGACTGTTTACCTAATCAAGTAATTAAGGTTAATTAATAGTGTTAATTAGATTAACTAATAGGATTAACTAAGTTAATTAATTATCTTAATTAATTAATTATTATTTTTACTATTATTTTTATTCTTCTTTTTTTTTCATTTTCTTTTTTAAGTTCCAGGGGGTGGGGCCTGCCTGTCATTGGCTCTAGGGGGCCTAGCGGGTTCGGCGGGTTCGGGCGCTGGAGCGGACAACGGGCCAGGGCGACAGGGAGCCCCACCCAGAAGGGCGCGGCCGCGCTGGCGGGTGTCGGGCGCGCCGGCGGGCG
>NC_041385.1:398288577-398296085 GCF_002162155.2 Triticum dicoccoides | reverse complement strand
GGTTGCCCCCGATCCAGATCCACCCGGGGGCGGGCGCGCCGGCGGGATGGGGCTCCAACGCGGGGAGCGCGGCGGCGCCAGAGAAACGAGAGGGAGCGGCGAGGGGATCGTGCAGGACGAGTGGGGGAGTGGGGGTGGTTCAGGGGGGTTAGGGTTTCGGGGTGGGGAGATAAGGAAGGCGGGATGGGCCGGCCAGGGGGGCCTGGTAGCCCTGTTGGGCCGAACAGCCCAGGGAAGGATGGGTCTTCCTTCGTTCTCTTTTTTTTGCTTGCTTAGTTTTTGTTTTACTTTTCTTTTTCTATTTATATTTTAGGATCTAATTATTTTAGTTTTGTAAAACACATCCTTAGCACCTAGATTAGCATATCAAGTTAGACTAGTGCCATAGAAAGTTTTTAGTGCCCAATTAAATTAGTTTAATATTATATTAAATATAAAAGGTATTTACTTAATTGTTTTACCTACTGTTTTAATTATTTTAGAGCCTTTAAACATTTTATAAAAGTGGGGTTTCTTCACCATAATTATCTATGCAATATTTGGTTCACTCCGAACATTTTTGTTCCAATGTTTGAAAACTTTTGTTGTTTGCCATATTTTGAATTGATTTTTGAATCGGTTTTGAACTAACAAAAGATTAGCAACAGTAACGGAGGTGACGTGGCATCATTAGCAGAGTTTTACTATTGCTTGATTATCCGGGCATTACAAATCTCCTCCACTACAAGAAATGTCGTCCCGAGATTTAAGAGGTAGTGAAAGGGGGGGGGGAAGGTTTGGTAACGAATCTAGCGGGTCTTCTCATCCTAGCTTGCTCTTCTCGAAGAGATCAATCCATTACGTTGATGTCTTCATTTTTCTGCTTCAGGTCATCATGATGAAGTCGTCATCCTTTCTTCAGGATCTCCATCGTACTTATGAAAGAATAAGGGGGGTATTCCGGGAGAACGAACCGCTACAAGGTTGACTATCTGGTCGATAACATCGGGGAAGGTGGCAGAACGTAACTCTCGAATTGAAACTTAAGAAAATATCGAGAGCAAGGTAATGAGGTTTCATGGGAAGTTTCGAGCGAGCAGGCAACCGTTCGATGCCTGAAACAGGGCGTGAAAGGGGCTCAAAGCGATCGGGAATAAGTATTGTGTCCGGTAACAGATTTGATGATCCCTCGGAAGATGGCTCGTGAATTACATACGAAGTCAAGCACGAGGAATAACTTGGGCAACAGGGGTGTACAGGAGAGTCAGGTTTCGATCCTGTGGAACTGTCGGTTATGGGCCCACCATGTGGTTGAAAGTAGGAAGGGGGCCGACATTTTGCACGGTCATGATAGCAAGGCGTGTCAAAGGGTAGCCTGTCAGATATGTCGGCAACAACATCGATACCAAGGGCGAGGGACGAAGAGAACCATTTTCCTGCTCGTTGAACGAGGCGGGCCAATAGGCAAAGTTCTCGTCCATCGGTGGTTACCGGAATACCATCAACAATCGTAACAGGGTCTTACTGACCAATTATACATCGAGGTGTTTACATAAGCAGTGAATCTTTACTGCTTAGATTATATAGATCACAAGAATGACAAACACAACAATGGAAAGGAAAATATGAATATCTGATTAAACAGAACAATGGAAAGGAAAATGTGTTAAAACACATAATTCAGGGGTATATCCTTCCCAAGGACAAGCAGAGCAAGATATCCATGACAGGATATAAAGTAGACAACCATTTAGGTAAGGGGGGAGGAATCTCATGATATTACCCATACAACGGTGTTAGGATAAATGATAAACAAAATTTAGCATCGTGCTTCAAATGTTCCTGTTGAAAATCAGAGTACCATTGACATGCTTCGAGGTAGCATTGACATGGTCTTCAGGTGAAGATCAAACTTTGGAAACACGAAGGATCCATCAGGAATAACTTGTAGAATAAGTCTTACAATTTCCCCATGGATGAACGGATAACCTTGCTGAAAAGGAATCTATAATGATAGGTCCTCCAGCCAGGGGGGGGGGTGCTAGGCATGACATCATGTTACCGGGTCATCAAAGGATCAACATCATAACTCTTGGAAAATGTCCCAACCATCATATCCGACCAAGATTCAGATCCGATTGGTGTCAGGATACCTCAGACTCAGGATGCCTGAGAGGAAAAGGTGTAATACAATTGACAAGAAGACATTGTAAAATTCTCGAGAAATGAACTATGGGAGCAGTTCCCGAAACAAGAGCTCATCATTAAATCAACGAGAGGATGAGAAGGTGGCTGATGGGCTCAGCGACAATTCATTGAGAATTCCAACGGATGGATTTCCACGATAATGTGAACAAGAAGATGACACTTATCAATTCAAATGATATAAGGTTGTATGCTCGAGGAAAACATACACCATCAATCACTAGTTGAAAGGTGTGCCCGAAATATGACCTTAGGCAGCAAGATCAATGTTAGAGTGACGATTCAATAACCAACATAACCAACAGTCTAAGAACGAACTGTCGATCATTAACTTCAAAGCAATAGGTTTGCTAGAAGTCCAGAACTCAAACAACACCGTCCACTTGTTGGTACCCCGGTTGGAATCAACACGAGGACCAAGAAAGAATGGTGATGGTGAGAAGTTTCACCATACCAAGAATTCTTAAGAGGTGGTGAAATTCTCACGACATTCTTGACATAAAAGATGGTAATACTCCAAAGTAAGAAAGAACAAATGCTGGATAGTAGGGATCTCAAGGTATAACTCAAAACACGAACAAGTTTGTGTTGAACGGAAGGCAAATAAGTGGTCAAAGGTAACACAAATCATCAGGTGCAAGGATGGTATTTCTCATCATGAACTCAATTGATATCCTGGAAGAGCTCATAAGGTTGATGATGATCACGACGCATTTGTCGAGAGATTTCATGAAGATGTAATCAATCAGTGATGACATCAAGTCAAAGGAATAATGAAGCGGAAGGTTATTGGAACCATGGGTAGGACACAAACTCGAAATCAAGCTTGCTGTCCAAGGACCAACGGTATGACGAGGAAGATCGATTGTAAGATTAGCTCACCATCGATTTTTGTGCTCCGAGGAGAAGGACCCGGTAGCACAGTTAAAATTTAGCATGATAATGATATAGCTGATCAGGCTAGGAATGATGTGATCGGGTACAAACTCGTACTTATAGAAGCTTACCGAAGGGTTGTTGAACCGTAGTGTGGACTCGGTTCAGTTATTGGTGTCTTTGAGTGTTTAGTAATTCAGAGCCCGTGAAAAATTGGAATCAGTGGGAACGTAGCACTTGATGAAGAACTCATAAGAAGTTATGCAGTTCCATGATAATCTCGAGATACCAGGGGTAATACTCGACGACAGATCAAAATAGAGGTTGGACTGGGGTATTGCTCTGCAGAAGACAAGTGCTTAAACTTGCACGAGAATTGGTATTTAAAGGAGAACATGGTCGGAACCACGATTGAAAAAGGCCAGATCCCAGATATAAGATGAACTTATACCAAGGGATTAATTAATTTTAAAAGAAGCTTCGATGAGAAGATCTACATCGTGTCTATGGGCATGAACACAAAGTTCAAGGTCGACTCCCACTTCTTCAATGTATAACCTTCCATTCACTTCTCGCTTTGATAAAGGCATTAGTGTTGAAAGTTTTACCTGGTGAAATACCAGATGAGTATGACTCGTGAAATCTTCCGAGTTCACACATATTAAGGAAGGCATAGGTTCAACCCATCAGGGCATCTTACGAACATATACCACAAACTTCGAGGTAATTAATACAAGCTCGAAAGTAGAGCATTGTTGGTCAAGCAGAGGATACAATGTACCAAAGGCATTATGTATCAGGGGAAAGAGCTCACAACGTGATTAATATGAAGGACATAAAATCCAACAAAGGAACCGATGGTCCACAACGGAGCTGGTGTGGGTATCGGTACTCTATCAAAGGAAGAAGGAATGCAAGTGCACCGGATTATAGAAACAACTGACTAACTCAATTGTCAAATGCAAAGGAATTATGATTCCCAAATCAAGGGATCAGAAGCAATGCTCTGATTAGGGGTGGATAAGTTGAATAGCCTTAGGGTACAATCAAAGACAATTCGATTGGTCGAGAACCTATTCCAGTTAAAGGAATGGCAATTCACTCGGAAAGTTAATTTATAAGGATCAATGATGATTGCATGTATTCGCAAACACATTGAGTCAACAGACTCAAAATGATAATGACAAGGAATGTTAATATGACTACGAGACTTATGGGATTAACCATAATGCAAGCAAGCAAGAATTTCAAGAGCCAAAGGTTGCTGAGGATTTTCGGAATATCGAATGGTATTTCGAAGACTTTTGTGTAACACAGGAACAACTGGGGGGATGAGCGGATACTCGATAAGTGCGAGAATTACCCATAGGGGTATTCAGGTGACAAGGAACAGCACGGCAGTAAGCTCAAAGGATTATCGAAACAATGACGAGTTTTTCCAGGGTATCTTGTAATAACAAGACCAACTGGGGATGAATGTAAGAATAACAACTGCAAGTAGTTATCCATAAGGGTTGACGATGGAAGGGGAATTGCAAACACGATTGGCACAAGGTCTCAAGAGAATATCAGAAGGTATCTTCAGAATCCTTCGGTGCACCAAGTAATCATCCGGACTGAAGAGGCTCTCCGGGAGAAAGTATTATCGAGAACCTAGAGTCAGAGTTAGTAAAATTGTTTAACCCGAGTAGAAGAGATTTCAGAGTCCCAGAGTAAAGGTCGAGGAGTAAAATATCCTAATACCACCCAATGGCGACGTGTGCCCGTAAGACACACAGCCATGTTAGTAAAAGTTTTGCAATGTCTAGACTCGACTTCGGCCAAGGAGTGTGGAAGGGGGATTCCTATAGGCAGTCGGCTCTGATACCAACTTGTGACGCCCCCGATTCAATCGTACACTAATCATGCACGCAAATGTGTACGATCAAGATCAGGGACTCACGGGAAGATATCACAACACAACTCTAAAACATAAAAAGTCATACAAGCATCATAATACAAGCAGGGGCCTCGAGGGCTCGAATACAAGTGCTCGATCATAGACGAGTCAGCGGAAGCAACAATATCTGAGTACAGACATAAGTTAAACAAGTTTGCCTTAAGAAGGCTAGCACAAACTGGGATACAGATCGAAAGAGGCGCAGGCCTCCTGCCTGGGATCCTCCTAACTACTCCTGGTCGTCGTCAGCGGGCAGCACGTAGTAGTAGGCACCTCCGGTGTAGTAGGGGTCGTTGTTGACGGTAGCGTCTGGCTCCTGGACTCCAACATCTGGTTGCGACAACCAGAAAGAAAGGAAAGGGGGAAAAAAGGGGGGAGAAAGCAACCGTGAGTACTCATCCAAAGTACTCGCAAGCAAGGAACTACACTACATATGCATGGGTATATGTGTAAAGGGCCATATCAGTGGACTGAACTGCAGAATGCCAGAATAAGAGGGGGATAGCTAGTCTTATCGAAGACTACGCTTCTGGCAGCCTCCGTCTTGCAGCATGTAGAAGAGAGTAGATTGAAGTCCTCCAAGTAGCATCTTCAAGTAGCATCTCCAAGTACCATCTCGAGTAGCATCGCATAGCATAATCCTACCCGGCGATCCTCTCCTTGTCGCCCTGTTAGAGAGAGATCACCGGGTTGTATCTGGCACTTGGAAGGGTGTGTTTTATTAAGTATCCGGTTCTAGTTGTCATAAGGTCGAGGTACAACTCCAAGTCGTCCTGTTACCGAAGATCACGGCTATTCGAATAGATTAACTTCCCTGCAGGGGTGCACCAACTTACCCAGCACGCTTGATTCCATTTGGCCGGACACACTTTCCTGGGTCATGCCCGGCCGGGGAAGATCAACACGTCGTAGCCCCACCTAGGCAAAACAGAGAGGCCAGCACGCCGGTCTAAACCTAAGCGCACAGGGGTCTGGGCCCATCGCCCATAGCACACCTGCACGTTGCGAGGGCGGCCGGAAGCAGACCTAGCCTAGCAGGCGTTCCAGTCCAACCCGGCGCGCGCCGCTCCGTCGCTGACGTCTGAAGTGCTTCGGCTGATACCACGACGTCGGGATACCCATAACTACTCCCGCGTAGATGGTTAGTGCGTATAGGCTCGTAGCCAACTCAGATCAAATACCAAGATCTCGTTAAGCGTGTTAAGTATCCGCGAACGCCGAACAGGGCCAGGCCCACCTCTCTCCTAGGCGGTCTCAACCTGCCCTGTCGCTCCGCCACAAAGATCCACACAGAGGGCCGTCGGGACAAAGGTCCTTTCAGCCCCCAATCCGTGAATCACTCGCGGGTACTCTTCGAGCTGACCCGACTTTAGTCACCATCTGTATAGTATGTATGTATGTATAGTATATACCCGTGATCACCTTCCGAGTGATCACGGCCCAATAGTATAGCAAGGCAGACTGACAAGAATGTAGGGCCAATGATGATAAACTAGCATCCTATACTAAGCATTTAGGATTGCAGGTAAGGTATCAACAGATGTAGCAACAATGTCAGGCTATGCATCAGAATAGGATCAACGGAAAGCAGTAACAGGCTACACTACTCTAATGCAAGCAGTATAGAAGAGAATAGGCGATATCTGGTGATCAAAGGGGGGGGGGGCCTGCCTGGTTGCTCTGGCAAGAAGGAGGGGTCGTCAACTCCGTAGTCGAACTGGGCAGCAGCAGCGTCGGTCTCGTAGTCTACCGGAGAGAAGAGGGGGAAGAAACAATGAATACAATGCAAACAAATGCATATCGATGCATGACATGACAAGTAACGATGCTAGGTGTGCCCAATCGCGGTAGTAGGTGATACCGGCGAAGGGGGGAAAATCCGGGAAAGTATTCCCGGGGTTTCGCGTTTTCGGGCAGAGGAGCCGGAGGGGGAAAGTTGCGAGTTCGATAGGTTAGGGGTGTGTGGCGGACGAACGGACTGCGTATCTGGAATCGTCCCGTCGTTCTGAGCAACTTTCATGTACAAAGTTTTTCCATCTGAGCTACGGTTTATTTTATATTAATTTTAAAAGATTTAATCATTTTTAGATTTATCAGAAATTAATTTAATTTGAAAACGTTTATTGCGTCATCATTACATCAGCGGTCAGCGTTGACCGTTGACCGGTCAAAGAAGGCAGTGGGGCCCAACTGTCATTGACTGTTTACCTAATCAAGTAATTAAGGTTAATTAATAGTGTTAATTAGATTAACTAATAGGATTAACTAAGTTAATTAATTATCTTAATTAATTAATTATTATTTTTACTATTATTTTTATTCTTCTTTTTTTTCATTTTCTTTTTTAAGTTCCAGGGGGTGGGGCCTGCCTGTCATTGGCTCTAGGGGGCCTAGCGGGTTCGGCGGGTTCGGGCGCTGGAGCGGACAACGGGCCAGGGCGACAGGGAGCCCCACCCAGAAGGGCGCGGCCGCGCTGGCGGGTGTCGGGCGCGCCGGCGGGCGCCGGGCG
>NC_041385.1:398247177-398287902 GCF_002162155.2 Triticum dicoccoides | reverse complement strand
TTTTTTTTTGCTTGCTTAGTTTTTGTTTTACTTTTCTTTTTCTATTTATATTTTAGGATCTAATTATTTTATTTTTGTAAAACACATCCTTAGCACCTAGATTAGCATATCAAGTTAGACTAGTGCCATAGAAAGTTTTTAGTGCCCAATTAAATTAGTTTAATATTATATTAAATATAAAAGGTATTTACTTAATTGTTTTACCTACTGTTTTAATTATTTTAGAGCCTTTAAACATTTTATAAAAGTGGGGTTTCTTCACCATAATTATCTATGCAATATTTGGTTCACTCCGAACATTTTTGTTCCAATGTTTGAAAACTTTTGTTGTTTGCCATATTTTGAATTGATTTTTGAATCGGTTTTGAACTAACAAAAGATTAGCAACAGTAACGGAGGTGACGTGGCATCATTAGCAGAGTTTTACTATTGCTTGATTATCCGGGCATTACAGTAGATCCTGCCATGACGCTTTGTTTAGAACTGCACCAACTGATAGCTCCACCGTTCAATATAAACATGTATCCGGTTTGCGATTTAGAACCATCCGGATGAGTGTCAAAGCTTGCATCGACGTAACCATTTACGACTATCTCTTTGTCACCTCCATAAACGAGAAACATATCCTTGGTCCTTTTCAGGTATTTCACGATATTCTTGACCGCTGTCCAGTGATCCACTCCTGGATTACTTTGGTACCTCCCTACTAAACTTATTGCTAAGCATACGTCAGGTCAGGTACACAGCATTGCATACATGATAGAGCCTATGGCTGAAGCATAGGGAACATCTTTCATTTTCTCTCTATCTTCTGCTGTGGTTGGGCATTGAGTCTGACTCAACTTCACACCCTGTAATACAGGAAAGAACCCTTTCTTTGCCTGATCCATTTTGAACTTTTTCAAAACTTAATCAAGGTATGTGCTTTGTGAAAGTCCAATTAAGCGTCTTGATCTATCTCTATAGATCTTGATGCCCAATATGTAAGCAGCTTCACCGAGGTCTTTCATTGAAAAACTTTTATTCAAGTATCCCTTTATGCTACCCAGAAATTCTATATCATTTCCAATCAACAATATGTCGTCTACATATAATATCAGAAATGCTACAAAGCTCCCACTCACTTTGTTGTAAATACAGGCTTCTCCAAAAGTCTGTATAGAACCATATGCTTTGATCACACTGTCAAAGCGTTTATTCCAACTCCGAGAGGCTTGCACCAGTCCATAAATGGATCGCTGGAGCTTGCACACTTTGTTAGCACCTTTTGGATCGACAAAACCTTCCGGTTGCATCATATACAACTCTTCTTCCAGAAATCCATTCAGGAATGCAGTTTTGACATCCATTTGCCATATTTCATAATTATATAATGCGGCAATTGCTAACATGATTTGGACAGACTTAAGCATCGCTACGGGTGAGAAAGTCTCATCGTAGTCAACCCCTTGAACTTGTCGAAAACCTTTCGCAACAAGTCAAGCTTTGTAGATAGTTATATTACCATCAGCGTCAGTCTTCTTCTTGAAGATCCATTGATTCTCGATGGCTTGCCGATCATCGGGCAAGTCAACCAAAGTCCATACTTTGTTCTCATACATGGATCCCATCTCAGATTTCATGGCCTCAAGCCATTTTGCGGAATCTGGGCTCATCATCGCTTCCTCATAGTTCGTAGGTTCGCCATGGTCAAGTAACATGACTTCCAGAATAGGATTACCATACCACTCTGGTGCGGATCTTACTCTGGTTGACCTACAAGGTTCGGTAGTAACTTGATCTGAAGTTTCATGATCAATATCATTAGCTTCCTCACTAATTGGTGTAGTTGTCACAGGAACCGATTCTTGTGATAAACTACTTTCCAATAAGGGAGCAGGTACAGTTACCTCATCAAGTTCTACTTTCCTCCCACTCACTTCTTTCGAGAGAAACTCCTTCTCTAGAAAGGATCCGAATTTAGCAACAAAAATCTTTCCTTCAGATCTGTGATAGAAGGTGTACCCAATAGTCTCTTTTGGGTATCCTATGAAGACACATTTCTCCGATTTGGGTTCGAGCTTATGTGGTTGAAGTTTCTTCTCATAAGCATCGCAGCCCCAAACTTTAAGAAATGACAACTTTGGTCTCTTGCCAAACCACAGTTCATAAGGCGGCGTCTCAATGGATTTTGATAGTGCCCTATTTAACGTGAATGCGGCCATCTCTAAAGCATAACCCCAAAACGATAGCGGTAAGTCAGTAAGAGACATCATAGATCGCACCATATCTAGTAAAGTACGATTTCGATGTTCGGACACACCATTACGCTGTGGTGTTCCGGGAGGCATGAGTTGCGAAACTATTCCGCATTGTTTTAAATGTAAACCAAACTCGTAACTCAAATATTCTCCTCCACGATCGGATCGTAGAAACTTTATTTTCTTGTTACGATGATTTTCCACTTCACTCTGAAATTCCTTGAACTTTTCAAATGTTTCAGACTTGTGTTTCATTAAGTAGATATACCCATATCTGCTCAAATCATCTGTGAAGGTGAGAAAATAACGATACCCGCCATGAGCCTCAACATTCATTAGACCACACACATCAGTATGTATGATTTCCAACAAATCAGTTGCTCGCTCCATAGTTCCGGAGAATGGCGTTTTAGTCATCTTGCCCATGAGGCACGGTTCGCAAGTACCAAGTGATTCATAATCAAGTGATTCCAGAAGTCCATCAATATGGAGTTTCTTCATGCGCTTTACACCAATATGACCCAAACGGCAGTGCCACAAATAAGTTGCACTATCATTATCAACTCTGCATATTTTGGCTTCAACATTATGAATATGTGTATCACTACTATCGAGATTTAATAAAAATAGACCACTCTTCAAGGGTGCATGACCATAAAAGATATTAGTCATATAAATAGAACAACCATTATTCTTAGATTTAAATGAATAACCGTCTCGCATCAAACAAGATCCAGATATAATGTTCATGCTTAACTCTGGCACCAAATAACAATTATTCATGTCTAAAACTAATCCCGAAGGTAGATGTAGAGGTAGCGTGCCGACTGCGATCACATCGACTTTCGAACCATTTCCCGCGCGCATCGTCACCTCATCCTTAGCCAATCTTCGCTTAATCCGTAGTCCTTGTTTTGAGTTGCAAATATTAGCAACAGAACCAGTATCAAATACCCAGGTGCTACTGTGAGCATTAGTAAGGTACACATCAATAACATGTATATCACATATACCTTTGTTCACCTTGCCATCCTTCTTATCCGCCAAATACTTGGGGCAGTTCCGCTTACAGTGACCAGTCTGCTTGCAGTAGAAGCACTCAGTCTCTGGCTTAGGTCCAGACTTGGGTTTCTTCTCTTGAGAAGCAACTTGTTTGCTGTTCTTCTTGAAGTTCCCCTTCTTCTTCCCTTTACCCTTTTTCTTGAAACTAGTGGTCTTATTGACCATCAACACTTGATGCTCCTTCTTGATTTCTACCTCCGCAGCCTTTAGCATTGTGAAGAGCTCAGGAATAGTCTTGTCCATCCCTTGCATATTATAGTTCATCATGAAGCTCTTGTAGCTTGGTGGCAGTGATTGAAGAATTCTGTTAATGACACTATCATCAGGAAGACTAACTCCCAGTTGAATCAAGTGATTATTATACCCAGACATTTTGAGTATATGTTCACTGACAGAACTATTCTCCTCCATCTTGCAGCTATAGAACTTATTGGAGACTTCATATCTCTCAATCCGGGCATTTGCTTGAAATATTAACTTCACTCCTGGAACATGTCATATGCTCCATGGCGTTCAAAACGTCGTTGAAGTCCCGGTTCTAAGCCGTAAAGCATGGCACACTGAACTATTGAGTAGTCATCAGCTTTGCTCTGCCAGACGTTCTTAACATCGTTAGTTGCATCTGCAGCAGGCCTGGTACCCAGCGGTGCTTCCAGGACATAATTCTTCTGTGCAGCAATGAGGATAATCCTCAAGTTACGGACCCAGTCCGTGTAATTGCTACCATCATCTTTCAACTTAGCTTTCTCAAGGAACGCATTAAAATTCAATGGAACAACAGCACGAGCCATCTATCTACAACAAACATAGACAAGCAAAATACTATCAGGTACTAAGTTCATGATAAATTTAAGTTCAATTAATCATATTACTAAAGAACTCCCACTTAGACAGACATCTCTCTAGTCATCTAAGTGATCACGTGATCCAAATCAACTAAACCATGTCCGATCATCACGTGAGATGGAGTAGTTTTCAATGGTGAATATCACTATGTTGATCATATCTACTATATGATTCACGTTCGACCTTTCAGTCTCCATGTTCTGAGGCCATATCTGTATATGCTAGGCTCGTCAAGTTTAACCTGAGTATTCCGCGTGTGCAAGTGTTTTGCACCCGTTGTATTTGAATGCAGAGCCAATCACACCCGATCATCACATGGTGTCTCAGCACGAAGAACTTTCACAACGATGCATACTCAGGGAGAACACTTCTTGATAATTAGTGAGAGATCATCTTAAAATGCTACCGTCAATCAAAGCAAGATAAGATGCATAAAGGATAAACATCACATGCAATCAATATAAGTGATATGATATGGCCATCATCATCTTGTGCTTGTGATCTCCCTCTCCGAAGCACCGTCGTGATCACCATTGTCACCGGCGCGACACCTTGATCTCCATCGTAGCATCGTTGTCATTTCGCCATCTATTGCTTCCATGACTATCGCTACCGCTTAGTGATAAAGTAAAGCAATTACAGGGCGCTTGCATTTCATACAATAAAGCGACAACCATATGGCTCTTGCCAGTTGCCGATAACTCGGTTACAAAACATGATCATTTCATACAACAAAATATAGCATCACGTTTTGACCATATCACATCACAACATGCCCTGCAAAAACAAGTTAGACGTCCTCTACTTTGTTGTTGCAAATTTTACGTGGTTGCTATGGGCTGAGCAAGAACCGTTCTTACCTACGCATCAAAACCACAATGATAGTTCGTCAAGTTGGTGCTGTTTTAACCTTCGCAAGGACCGGGCGTAGCCACACTCGGTTCAACCAAAGTTGGAGAAACTGACACCTGCTAGCCACCTGCGTGCAAAGCACGTCGGTAGAACCAGTCTCGCGTAAGCGTACGCGTAATGTCGGTCCGGGCCGCTTCATCCAACAATACCGCCGAGCCAAAGTATGACATGCTAGTAAGCAGTATGACTTGTATCGCCCACAACTCACTTGTGTTCTACTCGTGCATATAACATCTACGCATAAAACCTGGCTCTGATGCCACTGTTGGGGAACGTAGTAATTTCAAAAAATTTCCTACGCATACGCAAGATCATTGTGATGTATAGCAATGAGAGGGGAGAGTGTGTCCACGTACCCTCGTAGACCAAAAGCGGAAGCGTTAGCACAACGCAGTTGATGTAGTCGTACGTCTTCACGGCCCGACCGATCAAGCACCGAAACTACGGCACCTCCGAGTTCTAGCACACGTTTAGCTCGATGACGTTCCCCATACTCTGATCCAGCAGAATGTCGGGGAAGAGTTCCGTCAGCACGACGGCGTGGTGACGATCTTGATGTTCTACCGTCGCAGGGCTTTGCCTAAGCACCGCTACAATATTATCGAGGTGAACTATGGTGGAGGGGGGCATCGCACACGGCTAACAGATCAAGAGATCAATTGTTGTGTCTATGGGGTGCCCCCCTCCCCCGTATATAAAGGAGTGGAGGAGTGGGCCGGCCAAGGGGGGTGGAGCGCCCTAGGGGGGGAGTCCAACCCCCACCAGGAGTAGGACCCCCCTTTCCTATTAGGAGAGGGAGAGGGAAGGAAGAGGAGGGAGGGAAGAAGGAAAGGGGGGCCGACCCCCTTCCCAATTCGGATTGGGCTTGGGGGGGGGGGCACCCCCTCCTTTTCTCCTTTTCCCTCCTTTCCACTAAGGCCCAATAAGGCCCATATACCTCCCGAGGGGTTCCGATAACCTCCCGGAGCTCCGGTATTGTCCCAATCTCACCCGGAACCTTTCCGGTGTCCAAATATAGTCGTCCAATATATCGATCTTTATGTCTCGACCATTTCGAGACTCCTCGTCATGTCCGTGATCACATCCGGGTCTCCGAACAACCTTCGGTACATCAAAACTCATAAACTCATAATAAAACTGTCAACGAAACCTTAAGCATGCGGGCCCTATGGGATCGAGAACTATGTAGACATGACCGAGACACGTTTCCGGTCAATAACAAATAGTGGAACCTGGATGCTCATATTGGCTCCTACATATTCTACGAAGATCTTTATCGGTCAAACCACATAACAACATATGTTGTTCCCTTTGTCATCGGTATGTTACTTGCCCGAGATTTGATCGTCGGTATCCCAATACCTAGTTCAGTCTCGTTGCCGGCAAGTCTCTTTACTCGTTACGTAATGCATCATTCTGTAACTAACTCATTAGCTACATTGCTTGCAAGGCTTATAGTGATGTGCATTACCGAGAGGGCCCAGAGATACCTCTCCGACAATCGGAGTGACAAAACCTAATCTCAAAATACGCCAACTCAACATGTTCCTTTGGAGACACCTGTAGAGCTCCTTTATAATCACCCAGTTACGTTGTGACGTTTGGTAGCACACAAAGTGTTCCTCCGGTAAACGGGAGTTGCATAATCTCATAGTTGTAGGTACATGTATAGGTCATGAACAAAGCAATAGCAACATACTCAACGATCAAGTGCTAAGCTAACGGAATGGGTCATGTCAATCACATCATTCTCCTAATGATGTGATCCCGTTAATCAAATGACAACTCGTGTCTATGGTTAGGAAACGTAACGATCTTTGATTAATGAGCTAGTCAAGTAGAGGCATACTAGTGACATTAAGTTTGTCTATGTATTCACACATGTATCATGTTTCCAGTTAATACAATTCTAGCATGAATAATAAACACTTATCATGATATGAGGAAATAAATAATAACTTTATTATTGCCTCTAGGGCATATTTCCTTCTGTTCATGTTGATGCTCAACCTAGCAACGATAATGATGTAGAGATTGAACCTGCTGTTGATCTTGATAACCCACAATCAAAGAATCAATGTTATGATAAGGGAGATTTTGTTGCTAGGGGGCACGGTAAAGAAAGAGAACCATGGGTTTAGAAACCCATGCCTTTTCCTCCTAAGCCATCCAAGAAAAAGGATGATGAGGATTTTGAGCGCTTTGTTGAAATGATTAGACCTATCTTCTTACGTATGCGCTTAACTGATATGCTTAAAGTAAATCCTTATGCTAAATACATGAAAGATATCATTACAAATAAAAGAAAGATACCAGAAGCTGAAATTTCCACCATGCTTCCTAATTACACTTTTAAAGGTGGAATACCAAAGAAACTAGGAGATCCACGGGTACCCACTATACCATGCTCCATTAAAAAAACTATGTTAAAACTGCTTTATGTGATCTTGGAGCCGGTGTTAGTTTTATGCCTCTCTCTTTTTATCATAGACTTGAATTGAATAAGTTGACACCTACTAAAATATCTTTGCAAATGGCTGATAAATCAAATGCTATAGCTGTCGGTATTTGTGAGGATGCGCCTGTTGTGGTTGCAAATGTCACTATCTTAACGGACTTTGTTATTCTTGATATTCCCGAGGATGATAGTATGTCGATTATCCTTGGTAGACCCTTTTTGAATACTGTAGGGGATGTTATTGATTGCAACAAAGGCAATGCCACTTTTCATGTTAATGGTAATGATCATACGGTAGACTTTCTGAGGAAACAACATCAAGTTCATAGCATCAATTCTATTGGAAAAATTCCAACTATTATTATTGGAGGTTTTGAATTTCCTCTTCCTACTATCAAGAAAAAATATGATATTCTTATTATTGGGGATGTTCATATCCCCGTTGAGGTAACCTAGTGTTATTCAAAATTTCTCCGGTTCCATGTTATTCGGAATGAGTTTGTTAACAAGCCTTGATCAACCTTGTTAGTGGATTCCTTTTGATGATCATGATATGGATGAAACTAGAAGGCATAACCTTCTGTACCCTCCTTTTACTTTCTGTTATTTAGAATAAATAAAGCAAAAATAGTATTATCCGTCTGTTTTCTGAATTATCCACGCAATAAAAAAATATCCCGAAAATAAAAGTTCTCCAAATGCCCTGCAAATTTAGTATGATTTTTATGGAATATTTGAGGATTTTAGGCACTGAGAACACAATAGGGGGGCAAGCACCTGGCCACGAGGGTCTAGGGCACGCCCATCCTTACTGGGCGCGTCCCCCTGCCTTGTGGGCCCACGGTGGCCCCCCTCCACTTATTCCTGCACCCACACACTCCATCTTCCTCCCAAAAAATCCCCATCCAGCTCAAGCACGAGTTCTAGCTCCTTTTTCTGTGATTTTCGATCTCCTTGCTCAAAGCTCCATTCACGAAACTGCTTTGGGAGATTGTTCCTTGAGGAAGAAATATGTCTAGGAAAATGTTCCAAGGTGGTTTTTCAACAAAGAAAGGGCCCAGGCGTGCTATGCGTGAGCAAGACGATGAACCACCAAGGGAAGCTGACGTGCGGCCTTGTGAATGGCCGCCAGAAGAGTTTATGGTCAACACAGGCATCAAGGATGAATTTGATGCATATGTGCGTAATGCCGATCTTGAGGACTTCATGCAAGATAAGTGTCCTCAGTACTACTATTTGACTGATTCATTCGTGAGAAGGTTTAAATTTACATCTTCGCATAATTCTCAAAGTGTCCTGTTTGATATTTATGATCAATCATATACCATGGATTTAGAAGATTTTACTACCGCTTGCAAACTCCCACAATGGGGTAATGTTAATGAACCCCGTAAATCTGAATATAAAGACTTTCTTGCTAGCATTACTGTGGGAGAATCTAGAGATATAGCACAAGCTACCATAGGGAGCATTCATTTTCCTGCTATACATTATTTTGCTCTCTTCATTGGTAGATGCATTAATGGTAAAGATGAAGCATGGCACATGTGTGTCCCTGATCTTTGTGTTCTCAAGAGTGCTGTATTAGGTAATATAGATTACAACTTGGGGGCAATTGTTGCACGTAGGTTGCATAATAATGGTTTATCTAGAGATTTGTTTGGAGGGATTTATGCGACGCGTCTGCTAATTATCTTGGTATACCTCCACGTGAGGGTGATAGGGAGTTGCTTCCCGCTTATTTAGATTATAATGGTATGGCCAGTCATCATTTTCTTATGAGGAATGAACAATTCCTCCAGTATCGACTAATCTTTGACAGACGTCACGCTGTCCATGTTACTCTCCCTGCTCCTTCCCTTATTGATTACCAGGCAAAACAAAGATATGTTGTCACCAGGGAGGAGGCAAACGAACACGAGAGGAGAGCAGAGGCAGCTCGCCACCATGCCATAGCTCAGGAGGCAATGGCTGCTCCATCTCAGTACGACCCCAGTTTTAACTTCGGATATCAGTCAGGCTATCCATGGCCATAGACCAACTTAGGCCAAAAGCCTAAGCTTGAGGGAGTACGTATTTCTCACCGACATTACATTCATGTTCACACACTTATTCTAGTCGTCGGTGCTCATACTTTCTCACTGTACTATCCATGCTAGTTTAACTTCTTTTTCTAGTTTTCTTCTTGTGTGTTTGATAAACCTTAAGAAAAAAAAATAGTTAGTTTAATTTCTATGCTTGTAGTAGTAATTAAAAAGAAACCCAAAAGATTTCTCGTTGTTCTTTTTGCTTGTTGGGAGCTTTCCCGTGTAAATAGTTTTCTTTTCTTTTCTTTCCTTTGGGGGTCGAGAGGAGAAGACCATAATGAAAATGTTTAATGGCTCTCATATGCATGATTGTTGATTTAACCAGGAGCCCATATTACCTTGTCTTCTCCCTTGAATTGAATGCTTGCAGATTCCAGCTTAGTCCAATGCACGTGCACTATTATTATTATACACACCGTTCGGTCGTGCAAGTGAAAGGCAATAATGACGATATATGATGGACTGATTGAGATGAGAGAAGCTGGTATGAACTCGACCTCTTTTGTTTTTGTAAATATGATGAGTTCATCGTTCCTGATTCAGCCTATTATGAATAAACATATTTGCAATGATAATTAGAGATTATAGTTTCTTATGCCATGCTTAATTAGCTAGGAGCTTGTAATGGTTTACCTTGCGTGCCAACATGCTATTAAAATGGTTGTGATGTGGTATGATAGGGTGGTATCCTCCTTTGAATGATTCGAGTGACTTGACTTGGCACATATTCACTCATGTAGTTGAAACAAATCAACATAGCTGTCATGATATTTATGTTCATGGTGGATTATATCCTACTCATGCTTGCACTCAGTGTTGATTAATTTTAATGCATGTTCATGACGGTTGTCGCTCTCTCAGATGGTCGCTTCCTAGTATTTTGCTAGCCTTCACCTGCACTAAGCAGGAATACTTCCTGTGCATCCAAACTCCATAAACTCCAAAGTTATTCCATATGAGTCCACCATACCTTCATATATGCGGTATTTACCTGCCGTTCCAAGTAAATTTGTATGTGCCAAACTACAAACCTTCAAATGAAATTCTGTTTTGTATGCTCGAGCAGCTCATGTATCAACTAGGGCTGTCTGTATCTTCCATGCTAGGTGGGTTATTCTCAAGAGGAGTTGACTCCGCTCCTCATTCACGAGAAAATGGCTGGTAACTGGGATGCCCAGTCCCATGATCAAAATGATCAAAGCAAATTAAAATAATTAAACAAAGGGATAATTGCATTTGAGCCCTTAGTTGTGTCACCCTCGACAGGAATACCCCTAGTTTTGTAAAACACGCCGTCTTGCCCAACTCAGTTAGCTTGCTTTGTATTTTTGCCCTTCTGGCACGGCTCAGTCCAGTCAGCGCCGTTTGATCGTAAGTGGCAATAGATTTGGGACAAGTCTTGCCCCCCGGTCGACCTAACCAGATCACACTCTCTCATTCCCCACTGTCTCTCTTTCTCTCTCACCAACCCTAGCTCGCTCGGCGGCGGCGAAACCCGCACCGCCAAATCCATTGGCAGGCGATGGGGAGACCGGAGAAAGCGTCGATGGATGTGGCAGCTGCCGTAGGGACACCACATCCTCACTTCAGCGTGGAGGCAGCGGTGCTGCTGGAGCCAATGGCGACAAGGGCAGCGGATCTGCATGGGAGGGCGTAGGAGGCAGCGCCGGCGGCACCCACGGTGAAAAGGGCAACGGATCTGCACGGGAGCACGGACAAGGTGACGCCGGCGGCGCACACGGCGACAAGGGCAGCGGATCTGCACGGGAGCACGGACAAGGCAACGCCGGCGGCGCCCACGGTGACAAGGGCAGCGGATCTGCATGGGAGCGTGGACAAGGCGACGCTAGTGGCGCCAGCAGCGCCAGCGGCGACAAGGGCAACGGATCTGCATGGGAGATTCCTGCGGGGTAAGTATTAGACCTAGATTTGCTCGTGTTTACTGCTGTAGGGTTGATTCAACGATGCTTTAGGCTAGGTTTTGTTCATTTTCTCACGGGAGATGACATGTTTTTTATCGTAGGATGAATCCAGCGACCGTGGTCTATCTATCTATTAGAATGGAGACCACTGTTCTTGTTTCTGCGGGTATTAAAGGAAAAGATTGTGGCTTCACTTTTCCATTGTTTGTGGACAACACTACTTCATACCAGGATTTTAGGGCTGCCATTTGTGTTAAGTATCCATGGGGATTGTTTGATGCTGTTGAGATGAGATATTGGGATAGTAGTAACCTTTGTTGGGTCCCTGTACAGTGTGATTTAGAGTTAGGTGTGATGTTTGCAAGTAATGCACAAACTATGTCATGCAACTTGGAAATCATAGTGATACAGTGAACTAGAGCACAAAGGTTTGAAAACCCATCAACTTCTAGGCCCTCTGCATCTAGGCCATCTTGTTTTAATCCCACTGCTGGAGGGACAAGGGCTAGAACTAGTGCTAGCAGTAGAAGTAGGGCAGTAAGTGACACCTCTACTGCTCCTGGAACTCCAAGTGTTAATGGAAGTCAGGAACAAGCAAACAAAAAAGGTGATCCAGTTGTGGAGGAGGCATTGCCTGATGCACCAGGTTTGGAGGATGAGACCTGTCATGATGTATGACAGGGAAAATCCATCTATTGAGGAAGGTATGGTCTTCCCTTCTGCAGTTGATTGCAGAAATGCAGTTGCAACCTACTCAATCAAAGCTGAAACTGAATTCTCTATTCTGAAAAGTGACCCAACTAGGTTTACTGTCAAGTGTTCTTATGACAGGTGTAAATGGAGGCTACATGCCTCTTTAATGAGGAGGAGCACAATGTTTCAGGTATTAAATGTTGTGATCTCTGTAATGTGTTATATTTTCTGCACTCACTACTGTTATATGTACTTACTATTTGTTGTGCTATTTTGTTTCAGATTAAAGTGAACCAACACCAGCATACTTGTCCTAGTGTCAACAGATCTCAGAGATTGAGAGCTGCAAAAAGGAGGTGGATTGCAGATGCATCTATGCCCTGCATCAGACAAAATCCATCTATTGGTCCTAAGGAAATTCAGATGAAGTTGCTAGAGAAGTATGGTGTGGAGGTGCCATATGACAGGTGCTACAATGGCAAAGAGATGGCACTGGACAAAATATATGGCAAGTATAGTGATAGTTTCCAACTTCTTTATTCTTTTAAAGCTAAAGTGGAAAGGGCATCACTAGGCAGTCTAGTAGAAAGTGACAGGCACATAGTTGAGTATCAGATTAAAGGCAAGAAGTATTACAAGGAGTGTTTTAGAAGAGTGTTTGTTTGCTTCAAAGCTTGTCAGAAGGGTTTCCTGGAGGGCTGCAGGCCATACCTGGCTGTAGATTCTACAACATTGAATGGTAGGTTTAGAGGGCAGCTTGTAGTAGCTTGTGCACTGGATGGCCACAACTGGTTGTTTCCAGTTGCTTATGGTGTTCTAGAAGTGGAGTCTACTGAGAGTTGGACATGGTTTTTCACAAACCTGAAGAAAATGGTAGGTCATCCAGAAGGTTTAGTGATACATACTGATGCTTGCAAGGGATTGGAAACAACAGTTGATGATGTGTACCCTGGAGTGGAACATAGAGAGTGTATGAGACACTTGGCTCAGAATTTCAATAAGAAATTTAAGGGAAAGTTCTTTGATGATAACTTATGGCCTTGTTCACTAACCTACAGTATCAAGAAGCATAATTATCATCTAAACCAGCTCAAAAGCAAACTCAAAGTTAAGGAATATCTGGAGGAGCACCACACAAAAATCTGGGCAAGAGCAGAGTTCAATGAGATGAGCAAGGTTGACTATGTGAACACCAACCTCATACCAGCAATAATGAAGATTTTGATGGAGAAGACAAAAGGTTTGGAGATGAGTATAGTTAGGAGATGCCCAACAGAGGCTGCGGTGACTGCTACTGATAGATAGAAAAGAGAATGGAGGTACCCTGTTGACATAGAGAAGTGGTCTTGCAGTTGTAGGCACTAACAGATCACTGGTAAACCCTGCATCCATGCCCTTTTTTTCATCACTGCTCTAAGAGGTGAAGCTAGTGGAATAGATCTATATGTCCACAAATATTACTCAGTTGAGATGTTTAGAGCAACTTATGCTGACAATCTACCAGCTCTAGAAGGCAAACAACAGTGGGACTGTGTAGATCCAGGATTCAAGCTGTGTGCTCCTGTTCAGAACAGACCACCAGGAAGACCAAGAAAGCAGAGGATAAGATCTACTAGTGAAGGAAAGGGTCTTGGTCCTAGGAAGTATAAGTGCAAGAGATGTGGAAGATGTGGACACAAAACCAAAGGCTACAAAGAATCTGTTGATCCAGCCTTTGGAGAAGAAGAACATTGGGGAGCACATAATGCAGATGATCATCCAACAGCTAATGAGCCAGCAGTAGCAGAAGTACAAGATGAGGAGGAGGAGGAAGAGCCAGAAGTTAATGTTCTTCAGCAATAGATGCCACCACCAAAGGAAACCTCACATGAGGCATCTACACAAGCTAGTGTAGTGAGGTGTGTGCTAGCAACTTGTTTCAGTTTTATATTGCCCTTGTTTCAGTTTTCATTAGTTCATATCTTAAAAATTGTGTTATGTTTGAACCTGTTTTAGTCCTAGAAAGAATTATAAAAGAGGAGCTGAGAGGGGAGCTTCTCCAAGGTATTGCAAGCAGAAGAAAAATGGACCAACAACTACATTTTGCTCAGTTATTGGAAGTAGTGTTGACAACAAGGGTGTCTCTCTAGCCAAAAAGCAGCAACAGCAGTTGAAGCCCCACCCACTGCCCCCATTCCAGCTAAGAACACTAGAAGCAAGGCAAAGCTGGCTCCAAACCCAGCCAAAAACACCAGGAGCAAGAAACTTCAGTTTTAGTCCTGTTACTTCAGTTTTATGTTTGAAACTGTTATGCACTTGATGTTGTTACAATGTGCACTGTGATACCAGTACTTTTATGTTGTTAGTGCTTTATGCACTTGATGTTGTTGTCTATGCACTGTGATGATCAACTTCTTAATGCTTTATGCACTAGTTATGCCCAGTGTTTGGTACACGTGTGATGATCAACTTCTTGTTCTTAATTCTTTGCGCTCATTGTGGTGTTTAATAAGTGGGGATTGCTGTTGATCTACTTTGGCATAGTTTTGTCATCGACGTCGTCCACGACAAAACCTACATCTACCTTTGGCATAGTTTTGGCATAGTTTGTCATCGACGTCGTCAACGACAAAACCTACATCTACCTTTGCATAGTTTTGTCATTGATGTCGTCGACAACAAAACCTACATCTACCTTTGCATAGGTTTGTCATTGACGTTGTCGACGACAAAACCTACATCTACTTTGGCATACATCTGAAGCAACATCTGCTTTGCATCCATCCTCTCCATCTAGTTTGCATAGACAAAATAGCATTTCATCTTGACCACAACAGTGTATCATCGTATTTAGATACATCACACTAGGTTGTACCATTCGGTCAACAAGCACAAACTGATACAACTACAACACGAACAACATTACAACAAAAATTCCTACAAACAACAATGCTAAAAGAAGCATCATCTCATCTCTTCCTCTCAGCTTCTTCTTCAAAACATGATTCTTTCTTGACAGCTCCATGTTTTCCTTCTTCAACTTGTGACTTTTGATCCAGCTCTTTTCTACCTCTGCGTGCAGGTCTTTAAAAGCCAAGGCAACACGCAATGGAGGAGGAGGATCAACCCACACCACCCAATCTCACTCCTGTGGTAACTGATTGCACATCACATTTACCAAAAATTAGATTTTTCATAAAGAAGAACTAAAACATGCTCAAATTCACAATCTCTTACGTCTAAAGGACACCCTAAAAACCGGCGGCCTGTGCTTGCCCCTCCCCAGGAAACACGGCGGGCTGGAACAAGGCCGTGACCAGGGCAACGATGCTTTGAACGATACTCCAATCCACAGTAGGTGTCATCGGGAAGATATAACTCAGAGACGAGCTGCACAATCCCGACCCCATCAACCTAAACCAAATGAAAGGGAAGAAGGTCAAAATTTCCCCCAAATCTCACATACCCTAGAAACCCTAGAACACATTGGGGGTGGAGGAGCCGCACGAGCTCATGTTCACTTACCTCACCGGCCGCCTGCGAGTAGATGGACGAGCCCGAGCTCACCGTGCTGCACCGCTCCATCTTCTTCCTCGTCGGGCCTCGCGTCGCCAGCTCTACTCCTCTGTTTTCTTCTGCGCGAGCTCACTATGGACGAAACGGTACTAAGTGTAGCACCGACAGGGGAAAAAATGTCCTAAATCTAGCGCCGCTTACGGTCAAACGGCGCTGACTGGACGGAGCCGTGCCGGAAGGGCAAAAGTACAAGACAAGCAAACTGAGTTGGGCAAGACCACGTGTTTTCCAAAAGTAGGGGCAATCCTAATTCATTATATAATCTCCCGAAGGCTTTGACCACCGTGAGTAATTCCATCGTAGGCTTGCTGGACGGTGATGGGTTGGATGAGATTTACCATGTAATCAAGTTAGTTTTGTTAGGGTTTGATCCCTAGTATCCACTATGTTCTGAAATTGATGTTGCTATGACTTTGCTATGCTTAATGCTTGTCACTGATACGTCCATTTTGCATCATGCTTTTATATCAATATTTATTGCATTATGGACTGTTATTACACATTATATCTCAATACTTATGGCTATTCCCTCTTATTTTACAAGGTTTACCATGAAGAGGGGGAATGCCGGCAGATGTAATTCTGGCTGGAAAAGGAGCAAATATTGGAAACCTATTTTGCACAGCTCCAAAAATCCCGAAACTCCACGGAAGTTAGTTTTGGAATCAATAAGAATTATCGAGCAAAAGAAATACTAGAGGGGGCCCACACCCTGGCCAGGATGGTGGGGGGCGCGCCCACCCCTACTGGGCGCGCCCCCTGTCTCCTGGGCCCCCTAGTGGACCTCCAGTGTCCATATTCTGCTATATGAAGGCTTTTACCCTGGAAAAAATCAGAGGCAAGCTTACAGGAGAAACTCCGCCGCCACGAGGCGGAACCTCGGCGGAACCAATCTAGAGCTCTGGCAGAGCTGTTCTGCCGGGGAAACTTCCCTCCGGGAGGGGGAAATCATCACCATCGTCATCACCAACGATCCTCTCATCGGGAGGGGGTCAATTTCCTTCAACATCTTCACCAGCACCATCTCCTTTCAAAACCCTAGTTCATCTCTTGTATCCAAACCACAAATTGATACCTATGGGTTGCTAGTAGTGTTGATTACTCCTTGTAGTTGATGCTAATTGGTTTACTTGGTGGAAGATCATATGTTCAGATCCTTGATGCATATTATTACTCCTCTGATTATGAACATGAATATGCTTTGTGAGCAGTTACATTTGTTCCTGAGGACATGGGTGAAGTCTTGCTATTAGTAGTCATGTGAATTTGGTTTTCGTTCGATATTTTGATGAGATGTATGTTGTCTTTCCTCTAGTGGTGTTATGTGAACGTAGACTACATGACACTTCACCATTATTTGATCCTAGAGGAAGGCATTGGGAAGTAATAAGTAGATGATGGGTTGCTAGAGTGACAAAAGCTTAAACCCTAGTTTATGCGTCGCTTCGTAAGGGGCTGATTTGGATCCACATGTTTCATGTTGTGGTTTGGTTTACTTAATACTTCTTTTGTAGTTGCGGATGCTTGCAATAGGTGTTAATCATAAGTGGGATGCTTGTCCAAGTAAGGGCAGTACCCAAGTACCGATCCACCCACATATCAAATTATCAAAGTACCGAACATGAATCATATGAGTGTGATGAAGACTAGCTTGACGATAATTCCCATGTGTCCTCGGGAGCTCTTTTCTCATTACAAGAAATTGTCCAGGCTTGTCCTTTGTTACAAAAAGGATTGGGACACCTTGCTTCACTTTATTTACTTTCATTGCTTGTTACCCGTTACAATTTATCTTATCACAAAACTATCTGTTACCTATAATTTCAGTGCTTGCAAAGAAAACCTTATTGAAAACCGCTTATCATTTCCTTCTGCTCCTCATTGGGTTTGACACTCTTACTTATCGAAAGGACTACGATTGATCCCCTACACTTATGGGTCATCAATACTCTTTTCTGGCGCCGTTGTCGGGGAGTGTAGCGCTTTTGGTGAGTGGAACTTGGTAAGGAAACATTTATATAGCATGCTGAAATTTTCTGTCACTTGTTACTATGGAAACTAATCCTTTGAGGGGTTTGTTCGAGGTATCTTCACTCCAACCAGAAGAGCAAAGAGTTGCTCCTCAACCTACTGAACCTACTGAAAATATTTACTTTGAGATTCCTTCGGGTATGATAGAGAAACTGCTAGCTAATCCCTTTGCAGGAGATGGAACATTGCATCCCGTTTTACACCTTATCTTTGTGGATGAAGTTTGTGGATTATTTAAGCTTGCAGGTATTCCCGATGATGTTGTCAAAAGGAAGGTCTTCCCTTTATCTTTGAAGGGAGATGCATTGACATGGTATAGGCTATGTGATGATATGTGATCTTGGAATTATAAACAATTGAAGTTGAAATTTCACCAGAACTTCTATCCTATGCATCTTGTTCATCGTGATCGTAATTACATATATAATTTCTGGCCTCACGAAGGAGAAAGCATCGCTCAAGCTTGGGGGAGGCTTAAGTCAATGTTATATTCATGCCCCAATCATGAGCTCTCTAGAGAAATGATTGTCCAAAATTTTTATGCTCGTCTTTCTCCAAATAATCGCAACATGCTCGATACTTCCTGTGCTGGTTCTTATATGCTGAAGACTATTGAATTCAAATGGGACTTATTGGAAAGAAGTAAACACAACTCTGAAGATTGGGGTTCCGACGATGGTAAGGAGTCAGGTATGACATCTAAGTTTGACTGTGTTAAATCTTTTATGGATACCGATACTTTCCGTGGATTTAGCGCTAAGTATGGACTTGACTTTGAGATAGTAGCTTCTTTTTGTGAATCTTTTGGTACTCACGTTGATCTCCCTAAGGAGAAGTGGTTTAAATATAATCCTCCCGTTGAAGTAAAAGTAGTTACACCTATTACAGTTGAAGAAAAGACTATCACCTATAGTGATCCTATTGTTCCTACTACTTATGTTGAGAAACCTCCTTTTCCTGTTAGGATAAAGGATCATGCTAATACTTCGACTGTTGTTCGTAAGAGTAATACTAGGACTTATACACCTCCTGAGCAAATCAAAGTTGAACCTAGTATTGCTATGGTTAAAGATCTCTTGGATGATGATTTAGATGGGCATGCTATTTATTTCTGTGGTAAGACTGCTAATATTGTTAAACCACATGCTAAGATACATAGACCTGTGGTAGGCATGCCTGTTATTTCTGTTAAAATAGGAGATCATTGTTATCATGGTTTATGTGATATGGGTGCTAGTGCTAATGCAATACCCTATGACTTATATAAAGAAATTATGCATGATATTGCACCCGCTGAAATAGAAGATATTGATGTTACTATTAAGCTTGCCAATAGGGATACCATTAAGCCAGTTGGGATTGTTAGAGATGTTGAAGTCTTGTGTGGGAAGGTTAAATATCCTGCTGATTTTCTTGTTCTTGGCTCCCCACAAGATGAATTTTGTCCCATTATTTTTGGTAGACCCTTCTTGAATACTGTTAATGCTAAGATTGATTGTGAAAAGGATACTGTTACAATTGGCTTAGAGGGTATGTCTCATGAGTTTAATTTTGCTAAGTTTCATAGACAACCTCGTGATAGAGAATCACCTAGTAAGGATGAGATTATTGGTCTTGCTTCTATTGCCGTGCCTCCTACTGATCCGTTAGAACAATATTTGCTAGACCATGAAAATGATATGTTTATGAAGGAAAGAAGGGAAATAGATGAAGTGTTCCTTCAATAGAAACCTATTCTGAAACACAATCTTCCAGTTGAAATTCTTGGGGATCCCCTCCACCCAAGGGTGATCCCGTGTTTGAACTCAAACCATTACCTGATAATCTTAAGTATGCTTATCTTAATGAAAAGAAAATATATCCTATTATTATTAGTGCTAACCTTTTAGAGCAAGAAGAAGAAAGATTATTGAAAACTCTGCAGAAGCACCGTGCTGCTATTGGATATACTCTGGATGATCTCAAGGGCATTAGTCCCACGTTATGCCAACACAAAATTAATTTGGAGGACGATGCCAAACCAGTTAGAGATCCTCGACGATGATTGAATCCTGAGATGAAAGACATGGTAAGAAAGGAGATACTAAAGCTCCTTGAGGGCAGGTATAATCTATCCCGTTGCTGATAGTGATTGGGTAAGCCGTGTCCATTGTGTTCCTAAAAAGGGAGGTATTACCGTTGTTCCTAATGATAAAGATGAATTGATCCCGCAAATAATTATTACAGGTTATAGGATGGTAATTGATTTCCGTAAATTGAATAAAGCTACTAAGAAAGATCATTATCCTTTACCTTTTATTGATCAAATGCTAGAAAGACTATCCAAACACACACATTTCTGCTTTCTGGATGGTTATTCTGGTTTCTCCCAAATACCCGTGTCAGCTAAGGATCAATCGAAAACTACTTTTACTTGCCCTTTTGGTACCTTTGCTTATAGACATATGCCTTTTGGTTTATGTAATGCACCTGCTACCTTTCAAAGATGTATGATGGCTATATTCTCTGACTTTTGTGAAAAGATTTGTGAGGTATTCATGGATGATTTCTCCGTTTATGGATCCTCTTTTGATGATTGCTTGAGCAACCTTGATCGAGTTTTGCAGAGATGCGAAGACACTAGTCTCGTCTTGAATTGGGAAAAGTGCCACTTTATGGTTAATGAAGGCATTGTCTTGGGGCATAAGATTTCCGAGAGAGGTATTGAAGTTGATAAAGCTAAAGTTGATGCTATTGAAAAGATGCCATGTCCCAAGGACATAAAAGGTATAAGAAGTTTCCTTGGTCATGCCGGTTTTTATAGGAGGTTCATTAAGGACTTTTCTAAAAATCTCTAGGCCTCTGACTAATTTATTGCAAAAAGATATTCCTTTTGTATTTGATGATGATTGTGTAGAAGCATTTGAAATACTTAAGAAAGCTTTGATCACTGCACCTACTGTTCAGCCACCTGATTGGAATTTACCCTTTGAAATTATGTGTGATGATAGTATTATGTTGTAGGTGCTGTTCTAGGGCAAAGAGTTGATAAGAAATTGAATGTTATCCAGTATGCTCGTAAGACTCTTGGTACTGCCCAAAGAAATTATGCTACTACTAAAACAGAATTCTTAGCAGTTGTGTTTGCATGTGATAAGTTTAGACCTTACATTGTTGATTCCAAAGTTACTATTCACACTGATCATGCTGCTATTAAATATCTTATGGAAAAGAAAGATGCTAAGCCTAGACTCATTAGATGGGTTCTCTTGCTCCAAGAATTTGATTTGCATATTATTGATAGAAAGGGAGCTGAGAACCCTGTTGTAGACAACTTGCCTAGGTTAGAGAATGTTCTTGATGACCCACTACCTATTGATGATAGCTTTCCTGATGAACAATTGGCGGTCGTTAATGCTTCTCGTACTGCTCCTTGGTATGCTGATTATGCTAATTACATTGTTTCTAAATTTATACCACCTAGTTTCACATACCAGCAAAATAAAAAGTTCTTTTATGATTTAATACATTACTTTTGGGATGACCCACACCTTTATAAAGAAGGAGTAGATGGTGTTATTAGACGTTGTGTACCTGAGCATGAACAGGAACAGATCCGACACAAGTGTTACTCTGAATCCTATGGAGGACACACTACGCTAGAGATAGAACTGCACACAAGGTATTGCAATCCAGTTTTTATTGGCCTACTCTCTTCAAAGATGCTCGTAAGTTTGTCTTATCTTGTGATGAATGTCAAAGAATTGGTAATATTAGTAGACGTCAAGAAATGCCTATGAATTATTCTCTTTTATTGAACCATTTGATGTTTGGGGCATTGATTATATGGGACCTTTTCCTGCCTCTAATGGTTATACACATATTTTAGTTGCTGTTGATTACGTTACTAAGTGGGTAGAAGCTATTCCAACTATTAGTGTTGATCATAACACTTCTATTAAAATGCTTAAAGAAGTTATTTTTTCGAGGTTTGGAGTCCCTAGATATCTTATGACTGATGGTGGTTCACATTTTATTCATGGTGCTTTCCGTAAGATGCTTGCTAAGTATGATGCTAATCATAGAATCGCATCTCCTTATCATCCGCAGTTTAGTGGTCGAGTAGAGTTGAGCAACAGAGAGCTCAAATTAATTTTGCAAAAGACTGTGAATAGACCTAGAAAGAATTGGTCCAAAAAACTTGATGATGCATTATGGGCCTATAGAACTGCATACAAAACTCCTATGGGTATGTCTCCTTATAAGATGGTTTATGGAAAAGCATGTCATTTACCTCTACAACTTGAACATAAAGCATATTGGGCTATTAAAGAGCTCAACTATGACTTCAAACTTGCCGATGAGAAGAGGTTATTTGATATTAGCTCACTTGATGAATGGAGAACCCAAGCCTATGAGAATGCCAAGCTATTCAAAGAAAAAGTTAAACGCTGGCATGACAAAAGGATACAAAACTGTGAGTTTAACGTAGGTGATTATGTATTATTATTCAACTCTCGTTTAAGATTTTTTGCAGGAAAACTTCTCTCTAAATGGGAAGGTCCTTACGTTATCAAGGAGGTCTATCATTCCGGTGCCATAAAAATCAACAACTTCGAAGGCACAAGTCCGAGGGTGGTGAACGGTCAAAGAATTAAACATTATATCTCAGGTAATCCTATCAGTGTTGAAACTAATATTGTTGAAACTGTAACCCCGAAGGAATACATAAGGGACACTTTCCAGAATGTTCCAGACTCCGAAAAGGAATAGGTATGTGGTACAGTAAGTAAACCGACTCCAAAACAATTCTAATGGCAATTTCTATCCGTTTTGGAATATTTAAGAATTTTGGAAAGAAAGAAGTAATCCGGGAAGGACACGAGGCCTCCACGAGGGTGGAGGGCGCATCCACCCTTCCTGGGCCCGCCCCCTATCTTGTGGACACCTCGTGTGCCTCTCGGACTCCATTTTCTTGCATGTTACGTATTTTGGTCGATAAAAATTCATGGGATAATTGCATTGAGCCCTTAGTTGTGTCACCCTCGACAGGAATTAGTTTTGTAAAACACGCGGTCTTGCCCAACTCAGTTAGCTTGCTTTGTGTTTTTGCTCTTCCGGCACGGCTCCGTCCAGTCAGCGCCGTTTGACCGTAAGCGGCGCTAGATTTGGGACAAGTCTTTCCTCCCGGTCGACCTAACCAGCTCACACTCTCTCGTTCCCCACTGTCTATCTTTCTCTCTCACCAACCCTAGCTCGCTCGGCGGCGGCGAAACCCGCACCGCCAGATCCATTGGCAGGCGATGGGGGAGACTGGAGAAAGCGTCGGCGGACGCGGCCGCCGCCGTAGGGACACCACATCCTCACTTCAGCGTGGAGGCGGCGGTGCTACTAGAACCAATGGCGACAAGGGCAGCGGATCTGCACGGGAGAGCATAGGAGGCGACGCCGGCGGCACCCACGGCAACAAGGGCAGCGGATCTACACAGGAGCGCGGACAAGGCGACGCCAGCGGCGCCCACGGCGACAAGGGCAGCGGATCTGCACAGGAGCGCGGACAAGGCGATGCCGGCGGTGCCCACGGCGATAAGGGCAGCGGATATGCACGGGAGCGCGGACAAGGTGACGCCAGCGGTGCCAGCGGCGACAAGGGCAACGGATCTGCATGGGAAATTCCTGCGGGGTAAGTATTAGACCTAGATTTGCTCGTGTTTACTGCTGTAGGGTTGATTCAACGATGCTTTAGGCTAGGTTTTGTTCGTTTTTTCACGGGAGATGACATGTTTTTTATCGTAGGATGAATCCAGCGACCGCGTTCTATCTATCTATTAGAATGGAGACCACTGTTCTTGTTTCTGCAGGTACTAAAGGAAAAGATTGTGGCTTCACTTTTCCATTGTTTGTGGACAACACTACTTCATACCAGGATTTTAGGGCTGCCATTTGTCCTAAGTATCCATGGGGATTGTTTGATGCTGTTGAGATGAGATATTGGGATAGTAGTAACCTTTGTTTGGTCCCTGTACAGTGTGATTCAGAGTTAGGTGTGATGTTTGCAAGTAATGCACAAACTATGTCATGCAACTTGGAAATCACAGTGATACAGTGAACTAGAGCACAAAGGTTTGAAAACCCATCAACTTCTAGGCCCTCTGCATCTAGGCCATCTTGTTTTAATCCCACTGCTGGAGGGACAAGGGCTAGAACTAGGGCTAGCAGTAGACGTAGGGCAGTAAGTGGCACCTCTACTGCTCCTGGAACTCCAAGTGTTAATGAAAGTCAGGAACAAGCAAACAAAAAAGGTGATCCAGTTGTGGAGGAGGCATTGCCTGATGCACCAGGTCTGGAGGATGAGACCTGTCATGATGTATGACAGGGAAAATCCATCTATTGAGGAAGGTATGGTCTTCCCTTCTGCAGTTGATTGCAGAAATGCAGTTGCAACCTACTCAATCAAAGATGAAACTGAATTCTCTATTCTGAAAAGTGACCCAACTAGGTTTACTGTCAAATGTTCTTATAACAGGTGTAAATGGAGGCTACATGCCTCTTTAATGAGGAGGAGCACAATGTTTCAGGTATTAAATGTTGTGATCTCTGTAATGTGTTATATTTTTCTGCACTCACTTCTGTTATATGTACTTACTATTTGTTGTGCTATTTTGTTTCAGATTAAAGTGAACCAACACCAGCATACTTGTCCTAGTGTCAACAGATCTCAAAGATTGAGAGCTGCAAAAAGGAGGTGGATTGCAGATGCATCTATGCCCTGGATTAGACAAAATCCATCTATTGGTCCTAAGGAAATTCAGATGAAGTTGCTAGAGAAGTATGGTGTGGAGGTGCCATATGACAGGTGCTACAACGGCAAAGAGATGGCACTGGACAAAATATATGTCAAGTATAGTGATAGTTTCCAACTTCTTTATTCTTTCAAAGCTGAAGTGGAGAGGGCATCACCAGGCAGTCTAGTATAAATTGACAGGCACACAGTTGAGTATCAGATTAAGGGCAAGAAGTATTACAAGGAGTGTTTTAGAAGAGTGTTTGTTCGCTTCAAAGTTTGTAAGAATGGTTTCCTAGAGGGCTGCAGGCCATACCTGGCTGTAGATGCTTCAACATTGAATGGTAGGTTTAGAGGGCAGCTTGTAGCAGCTTGTGCACTGGATGGCCACAACTGGTTGTTTCCAGTTGCTTATGGTGTTCTAGAAGTGGAGTCTACTGAGAGTTGGACATGGTTTTTCACAAACCTGAAGAAAATGGTAGGTCATCCAGAAGGTTTAGTGATACATACTGATGCTTGCAAGGGATTGGAAACATCAGTTGATGATGTGTACCCTGGAGTGGAACATAGAGAGTGTATGAGACACTTGGCTCAGAATTTCAGTAAGAAATTTAAGGGAAAGTTCTTTGATGATAACTTATGGCCTTGTTCACTAACCTACAGTATCAAGAAGCATAATTATCATCTGAACCAGCTCAAAAGCAAACCCAAAGTTAAGGAATATCTGGAGGAGCACCACACAAAAATCTGGGCAAGAGCAGAGTTCAATGAGATGAGCAAGGTTGACTATGTGAACACCAACCTCATACCAGCAATAATGAAGATTTTGATGGAGAAGACAAAAGGTTTGGAGATGAGTATAGTTAGGAGATGCCCAACAGAGGCTGCGGTGACTGCTACTGATAGATAGAAAAGAGAATGGAGGTACCCTGTTGACATAGAGAAGTGGTCTTGCAGTTGTAGGCACTGACAGATCACTGGTAAACCCTGCATCCATGCCCTTTTTTTCATCACTGCTCTAAGAGGTGAAGCTAGTGGAATAGATCTATATGTCCACAAATATTACTCAGTTGAGATGTTTAGAGCAACTTATGCTGACAATCTACCAGCTCTAGAAGGCAAACAATAGTGGGACTGTGTAGATCCAGGATTCAAGCTGTGTGCTCCTGTTCAGAACAGACCACCAGGAAGACCAAGAAAGCAGAGGATAAGATCTACTAGTGAAGGAAAGGGTCTTGGTCCTAGGAAGTATAAGTGCAAGAGATGTGGAAGATGTGGACACAAAACCAAAGGCTACAAAGAATCTGTTGATCCAGCCTTTGGAGAAGAAGAACATTGGGGAGCACATAATGCAGATGATCATCCAACAGCTAATGAGCCAGCAGTAGCAGAAGTACAAGATGAGGAGGAGGAGGAAGAGCCAGAAGTTGATGTTCTTCAGCAGCAGATGCCACCACCAAAGGAAACCTCACATGAGGCATCTACACAAGCTAGTGTAGTGAGGTGTGTGCTAGCAACTTGTTTCAGTTTTATATTGCCCTTGTTTCAGTTTTCATTAGTTCATATCTTAAAAATTGTGTTATGTTTGAACCTGTTTTAGTCCTAGAAAGAATTATAAAAGAGGAGCTGAGAGGGGAGCTTCTCCAAGGTATTGCAAGTAGAAGAAAAATGGACCAACAACTACATTTTGCTCAGTTATTGGAAGTAGTGTTGACAACAAGGGTGTCTCTCCAGCCAAAAAGCAGCAACAGCAGTTGAAGCCCCACCCACTGCCCCCATTCCAGCTAAGAACACTAGAAGCAAGGCAAAGCTGGCTCCAAACCCAGCCAAAAACACCAGGAGCAAGAAACTTCAGTTTTAGTCCTGTTACTTCAGTTTTATGTTTGAAACTGTTATGCACTTGATGTTGTTACTATGTGCACTGTGATACCAGTACTTTTATGTTCTTAGTGCTTTATGCACTTGATGTTGTTGTCTATGCACTGTGATGATCAACTTCTTAATGTTTTATGCACTAGTTATGCCCAGTGTTTGGTACATGTGTGATGATCAACTTCTTATTCTTAATTCTTTGCGCTCACTATGGTGTTTAATAAGTTGGGATTGCTGTTGATCTACTTTGGCATAGTTTTGTCATCGACGTCGTCGACGACAAAACCTACATCTACCTTTGGCATAGTTTTGGCATAGTTTTGTCATCGACGTCGTCGACGACAAAACCTACATCTACCTTTGCATAGTTTTGTCATCGACGTCATCGACGACAAAACCTACATCTACCTTTGCATAGTTTTGTCATCGACGTCGTCGACGACAAAACCTACATCTACTTTGGCATACATCTGAAGCAACATCTGCTTTGCATCCATCCACTCCATCTAGTTTGCATAGACAAAATAACATTTCATCTTGACCACAACAGTGCATCATCGTCTTCAGATACATCACACTAGGTTGTACCATTCGGTCAACAAACACAAACTGATACAACTACAGCATGAACAACATTACAACACAAATTCCTACAAACAACAATGCTAAAAGAAGCATCATCTCATCTCTTCCTCTCAGCTTCTTCTTCAAAACATGATTCTTTCTTGAAAGCTCCATGTTTTCCTTCTTCAACTTGTGACTTTTGATCCAGCTCTGTTCTACCTCTGTGTGCAGGTGTGACGCCCCCGATTCAATCGTACACTAATCATGCACGCAAATGTGTACGATCAAGATCAGGGACTCACAGGAAGATATCACAACACAACTCTAAAACATAAATAAGTCATAGAAGCATCATAATACAAGCCAGGGACCTCGAGGGCTCGAATACAAGTGCTCGATCATAGATGAGTCAGCGGAAGCAACAATATCTGAGTACAGACATTAGTTAAACAAGTTTGCCATAAGATGGCTAGCACAAACTAGGATACAATCGAAAGAGGCGCATGCCTCCTGCCTGGGATCCTCCTAACTACTCCTGGTCGTCGTGAGCAGCCTGCACGTAGTAGTAGGCACCTCCAGTGTAGTAGTCGTCATCGATGGTGGCGTCTGGCTCCTGGGCTCCAAAGTCTGGTTGCGGCATCCGGGAAGAAGAGGAAAACGGGGGAAAAGAGGGAGCAAAGCAACCGTAAGTACTCATCCAAAGTACTCGCAAGCAAGGAGCTACACTACATATGCATGGGTATATGTGTAAGGAGGCCATATCAGTGGACTAAACTGCAGAATGCCAGAATAAGAGGGGGATAGCTAGTCCTATCAAAGACTACGCTTTTGACAGCCTCCGTCTTGCAGCATGTAGAAGAGAGTAGATTGAAGTCCTCCAAATAGCATCGCATAGCATAATCCTACCCGGCGATCCCCTCCTCGTCGCCCTGTGGAAAAGCGATCACCAGGTTGTCCGTGGAACTTGTCTAGGTGTGTTTTATTAAGTATCCGGTTCTAGTTGTCATAAGGTCAAGGTACAACTCCGGGTCGTCCTTTTACCGAGGGACACGGCTATTCGAATAGATTAACTTCCCTGCAGGGGTGCACCACATAATCCAACACGCTCGATCCCATTTGGCCGGACACACTTTCCTGGGTCATGCCCGGCCTCGGAAGATTAACACATCGCAGCCCCACCTAGGCACAACAGAGAGGTCAGCACGCCGGTCTAAATCCTATGCGCGCAGGGGTCTGGGCCCATCGCCCATTGCACACCTGCATGTTGCATGGGCAGCCGAAAGCAGACCTAGCAACCTCCATTACTAAGGAAGTCACGTTACGCGGTCCAATCTGGCGCGCGCCGCTCAGTCGCTGACGTCACGAAGGCTTCGGCTGATACCACGAAGTCGAGTGCCCATATCTTTCCCACGTAGTTGGTTAGTGCGTATAGGCCAGTGGCCAGACTCAGATCAAATACCAAGATCTCGTTAAGCGTGTTATTATGAAGTAACCGCGGACGCCGACCAGGGCCAGGCCCACCTCTCGCCTAGGTGGTCTCAACCTGCCCTGTCGCTCCGCCACAAAGATCCACACAGAGGGCCGTCAGGACAAAGGTCCTTTCAGCCCCCAATCCGTGAATCACTCGCGGGTACTCTTCGAGCGGACCCGACTTTAGTCACCATCTGTAGTATGTATATATGTATAGTATATACCCGTGATCACCTCCCAAGTGATCACGGCCCAATAGTATAGCAAGGCAGACTAACAAGAATGTAGGGCCAATGATGATAAACTAGCATCCTATACTAAGCATTTAGGATTGCGGGTAAGGTATCAATGGCTGTAGCAACAATGACAGGCTATGCAACATAATAGGAGTAACCGAACAGTAACAAGCTACACTACTCTAACGCAAGCAGTATAGAGAAGAATAGGCGATATCTGGTGATCAAGGGGGGGGCTTGCCTGGTTGCTCAGAAAAGAAGGAGGGGTCGTCAACTCCGTAGTCGAACTGGGCAGCAACGGCATCGGTCTCGTAGTCTACTAGAAAAGAGGGGGGAAGAAACAATAAATATAATGCAAACAAATGCATGAGGATGCATGACATGACAAAGCGCGGTGCTAGGTGTGCCCTAACGCGGTAGTAGGTGATACCGGCGAAAGGGGGAAACATCCGGGAAAGTATCCCCGGTGTCTCGCGTTTTCGGACAGATGAACCGGAGGGGAAAAGTTGCGTGTTTGCTTTGCTAGGGATGTGTGGCGGACGAACGGGCTGCATATCCGGATTCGTCTCATCATTCTGTGCAACTTTCATGTTGTAAATAATTTAATCCGAGTTACGGATTAAAATATATGATTTTCTAAAGATTTTATTAATTTCTGGAATTTAATTAATTATTTAATTTAATTCGAAATTGGATTTATGACATCAGCATGATGTCATGCTAACGTCAACAGTCAACAGGGGTTGACTGGTCAACCTGACCAGTTGGTCCCACTGGTCAGTGACACATTTTAATTAAACATTTTAATTAACCTAATTAGTATTAATTAGGGATGGGCCCCACTGTCATACTACTTAATTAACTAATTAACAGATCAGGTTAATTAGGAAACTAATGTGTAATTAGTTTAATTAGTTGTTTAATTTAACTAATAAAAAATAATTAAGTTAATTATTTCTTTAATTAATTAATTAATTAATTATTTTTATTTATTATTTTTTATTATTTTTTTAGAAACGTTCTGTGGGGGGCGTGGGCCCCGTTTGGAAGTGGCCCAGGGCCATAGCGGGTTGGGCGCCAACGGGCACAGGGGCGGGCACTGCGGGTGCGGGCATGGGGGTGCAGGGCAGAGCCCCGTGAGCGCGCAAGCGCCGGTGCGGTGACCTAGGGGTGCCGCGGCGGATGAGGCCGGGCGGGCGACGACAGTGGCCCAGGTGAGCCGGTGCAAGAAGTGAGGCCCGCAACAGGGGGGCCACGGGAGGCGGCGGTGTGCGCCACGGGCGGGCGTAGGACCCAAGTGCGGCCGTCGGCGAGTGAAGGCCAGGCCAAGGGCGGGAGCTCGCGACGCAGGGAGCAGGGGAGCGACAGGGGCCATGGTGGCCGTGAGCGGCAGCTCGGGCGGCAGAGCGGGCAGTGGGGCGCCGGAACGCGCGAGGGAAAGAGGAGGGGGGCTCACTACGGGTGTAGGGGACAAGGCAGCGTGCTCGGGGAGGCTCGGAGTGGTCGACGGGGACGAAGCGGCGGAGCGGGAGGCAGGCCGGCGGGGTAGAACGACGAGGTGGAGGCGGCGGCGTCCTGGCGAGGTGTGACGGCGGCGGGGCCGGGCGAAGTGCGGCGGTTAGTCGACAGCGGGGTCGTCCATGCCGAGGCAGGGGCGCGGCATCGAGGGGCGGCGCCGGCGCCGGCTGGTGGCGGCTCACATCGGGCGCGAGCGAGGGAGGAGGGGATCGGGCACCTCCCGATCCAGATCCAGAGCGAGGGGGTGGGGGAGAGCGAGTGGGAGGGGGGGGGGGCGATTGGGTGACGGGGTGGTTAGGGTTTCCCCCTCGTGGGGATAAGGCAGGGGTGGGTCGGCCGGCTGGGCCGCCTGGCCCAGTTGGTCAGGGGGCCTTTTTATTAATTTTTTTGTTTTGTTTTATATTTTTGTATTTTCTTTTATTATTTCTTTTCTGTTTAAATTCATTTAAAAGTATTTAGGCATGTCATATAATGTGTTTACTTCACCATAATTACCGATGCAATAATTGACATAGCCCGAACATTTTTGTTTTAATATTTGAAAACTTTTGTCGTTTGACTTATTTAGGATTTAAATTTGAAAAGGTTTTGAATTAATCCGAGATTAATTACAGTGACAAAGGTGATGTGGCACCATAAACGTGAGATTACTGTAGCATGATTAGCCGGGCGTCACAGCAGGTCTTCAAAAGCCAAGGCAAGACGCAATGGAGGAGGAGGATCAACCCACACCACCCAATCACACTCCTGTGGTAACTGATTCCTCATCACATTTACCAAAAATTAGATTTTTCATAAAGAAGAACTGAAACATGCTCAAATTCACAATCTCTTACGTCTAAAGGACACCCTAAAAACCGGCGGCCTATGCTTGCCCCTCCCCAGGAAACACAGCGGGCTGGAACAAGGCCGTGACCAGGGCAACGATGCTTTGAACGATACTCGAATCCACAGTAGGTGTCATCGGGAAGATAGAACTCGGAGACGAGCTGCACAATCCCGACCCCATCATCCTAAACCAAATGGAAGGGAAGAAGGTCAAAATTTCCCCCAAATCTCACATACCCTAGAAACCCTAGAACAAATTGGGGGTGGAGGAGCCGCACGAGCTCATGTTCACTTACCTCACCGGCCGCCTGCGAGTAGATGGACGAGCCCGAGCTCGCCGTGCTGCACCGCTCCATCTTCTTCCTCGTCGGGCCTCGCGTCGCCAGCTCCGCACCTCTGTTTTCTTCAGCGCGAGCTCACTATGGACGAAAGGGTACTAAGTGTAGCACCGACATGGGCAAAAATGTCCTAAATCTAGAGCCGCTTATGGTCGAACGGCGCTGACTGGACGGAGCCCTGCCGGAAGGGAAAAAGTACAAGACAAGCAAACTGAGTTGGGAAAGACCACGTGTTTTCCAAAAGTAGGGGCAATCCTGACGAGTGGTACCCAACTAAGGGTATTGTCGTGGAATTAACATGTCAGATGTCCTTAGCATGAGGACTTTGTCGCGAGGGCAACGCATCTACGTGGTAGCTTGAGAGGGGTTGATCGGAATCGAGAGACGCAACACAAGACAAGGGTTTAGACAGCTTCAGGCCCCGGGAAACATCATCCGGTAAAAACCCTACATGCTATTTGAGGCTAGATCTCATTATGCTCATGGGGGAGTCGCCGTAAACCGGCTCTCCTAATTGTATCTAGCCCTAGAGATTATTGCTTGTCCCTTCTTTGGGGTGCCCTGCCCCTCCTTATATAAGTTAGAGGGGCGGTTTACATGTGGAGTCCAAATAGTATTAGGACTAGTCTATCTCTAATACAAACCGGATACAAGTCCAGGTCTTAACTCCTTGTAAGACAAATATTCCTTATACCTTTCCTCTTAAACCGGCCCACCATAGCGTGATTCGTCCTTTCCATAAACCGCCCGTTGGGCCACCGGGTCTTGTCGTTCCTCTGACTTGCCTGCCGGATTACCAATGAATCTTAAACCGCCAGGTTCAAGTGGGTTGCCGGTGAATCGCCAAACTCTAGCCGGGTCATACATCCGGCGGTTTATACCGCGGGGTATATCCCTGACATTAGCCCCCAGTTTAAGTTGGATTCATGCATGTTAAACTAGTCTGCAAAATAAGAACAAATTTGTCGGGTTGTGCTCCGGTTTAAATATCCTTGTAAACTGGCACTTGATCATCCTTAAATCCTTGTCATTTCTTCCTTCTACAAAATCCAAGTTTATAACCATCTTCATAATCAATTTTCTTGCAGAAGATATTTTGTAAATAAATAATCCATTTGAATCGGCCTTCAATGCTCTGACTTGACAAAAATATTAGTCTCTGAAATTTTCAACTGATATCCAGCCGGCTTGAAGATGTAAAACTTGCCGGTTTATGATTACCACCATTGCCGGGTTATAAAAACTGATAATGCCGGGTCATGTTTGTTGCGAACGCCGGTTCATGATTGTTGCCAACGCTGGTTCATGAATATTGATGACGCCGGTTTGCAGACACAGGGTCGTAATGATTGGTGACGCCGGGTCAATTTGGTTTGCTCAAAACAGAGAATTTGAAAATAGTTCTTCGATAATAATACCTGTAGCCCCCAAGTCTTGAGCAGAACAAAGTGATGGCTTAAGACTTGCTTCAATATAAATACTGCCACTTAAGAAGAAATCCATGTTGTTCATCCCAGTCACTTAGTAAAAACTGAATACTCCATATTATGTAGCCCCCAAGTGCCAGGTTGTCATGCTTGCAGCAACCTGGGACTTGTAATTGTCTTATAAAATTTCAACCAGTGTAGTCCCCAAGGGCCGGGTCATTATGCAATAATGAGCAGGGACTTTCGTAAATATAATCATGTAAACTTTGAATAGCAACGGTGTAGCCCCCAAGGGCCGGCTCAGTAAGATAATATTGAGCTGGGACTTTGATATATACTTTAATGAAAATAACATCATATGATGTAACTCCCATCATGGGGCTTGGATTCACGTCCACAAGGTTAAGAGCCTTGTGCTTTACTAACTGAGCAGTGAACCCTTCAATATAATGAATAAAAAGGTTTGTACCTTGAATTGTTTAACAGGAGCAATTGGTAGCCCCCAAGGGCCGGCTCATTATAATGTGATGAGTTAGGTCTTCAATAAGATGAAAAAAGAATGACTTTGCATTAGCCCCCAAGTGTCATGGTGCATGCTTGCAGCGACATGAGACTTGCATATTTGATGTAATCTCAACTTAAATAATGTAGCCCCCAAGTGCCGGGTTGTAAGCCTGCAGCAACTCGGGACTATTCCTTCAATTGTAGAATAAAAATCATATCCATTGATAATATGATAGCCATTGTGCTAAAGCGACTTTGAAAACCTTAATCATAATACTGGTTATTGATAACCATAATAAAAATCTAGCCATGTTGGCTATTTGAATAATATACCCAATGATTTATAAGCGAATAATTCCAATGGCGCAATCCAAATATATGCTGGCGACTTATAGTCCAAAGCCAAGCTGGGTCAATAAACACCGGATTATAAGTGATTATGTACTGACAACTTGTAGTTGAAAGTCAAGCCGGGTTAATGAACACCGGGTTAATTTGATGACTGATAGTCATGCCGGGTCAATAGACACCGGTTCAACATAAAATTTATCAAAGAGAAAAAATCTTGACAAAGGCAAATAAAACCGTGCAGTCGAGGCTTTTTGAGGGCTGCCAGGCCCAAATTCGAGGCTTTTTGTGGGCTGCCAGGCCACTGAGTTGAACCATTTAACAAAGCCTTTTAAGATAGACCTCCAACCAGCCAATCACCATTTTAACTTTGACAAGTGCAAGGTCTCAAGGAGAGTAACTGTCAAACATTCGGAGGGCCGTGCCAGGATGACCTGGATAGGAGTGTGTTACTTGATGAAGGCTGGTTAACCCGGGGTTTTAGGTAAATATACCAGGCTTCCAAGCCGTGGGTCGATACCCAGCTACAAGGGTCCATTCAGACTGCTTGGTATTGGACCAAGGAGCCCCCAAGTAACATGATGAGCGGTGCTCATTAGGTGCCTATGTTTGAGTTGTGCATAGCATCGAAACTCTCTTTGGCCCTTTGGGTGTGAAGCTCCCAAGCTCTGTGGCGTGATAGCCAGTTCAAGAGATAGTACTCCGCTTGGTCAGCTGAAGCCCCCATGTAACCAATAATATGATAAGACAATAAAGGCGGGATACCCATGTTTGAACCGTGCGTCATGGCAACAAGTCCTCTTTGGTAACCTTTAACTTCTCTGAGAACTCGAACTTGCCAGAGATGAATTCTTTTTGAGCCGGAATTTTGAACCGGATATTGAGAGCTTCAGAGATTTGTGGGAGATAGATTTCCCCTTGAACCGGATTGTAAACCGGAATTCTTCTTCTTAAGCCAGAAATTTTCTGACGGCTTTAAGCTCGAACTTGCGAGAGATTAATCCTTTTTGAACCGGAAATTCTTAAACCGGATTTGAGAGCTTCAGTGAGACTGACTTCTCTTGAGCCAGATTTTAAATCGGAATCATTTCTGATGATCCGGAACTTCTTCATTGAGCCGAGATTTTGTAACTGTTATATACTTTCTAAACCGGAAATTTTCTAACGGCCTTCAAATAACAGTAGCCTCCGAGACCGGGTTATCTTTCCCTCCATCGTCCTGGGGTTCTTAAATTTGTTGAAACTGGCAAGATTTGCTGAGTCATGTCATCGTAGCCCCCGAGTCTCAAGGTGACTCGAGGAGTTGGCTTGAAACTCTCCATATTTGACCGTGATATAAACCGGCATAACTTGTATATCATTGGTGTTGATAGCACGATGTGAATCCACAGAAGGTTGAGGTGACCGCGGCGGGTTATAAATGATCCCGTATGAGCCGTGTCAGCCACTCGGCCAATGGTTCCTTTCAACTGGTGATTTGAAGTTAACCAAACTATAGTGGCGGCGTCTTGTGCGCCTGCCCATTAAGCCTCCCAGTGTAGACGGCGGTTGATGATAATTTGCCTCCAATTTGAAAGAAAACCGGGCTACCCAAGCTGTGACTTGCTCATACTCAATAAACAGCTTATGCAGACGGATGTGGCCCGGTGTGTTGATGTAGACCAGGCCGCAAGAGACGGGCGACAAAGACGACCGCGGCTTCAGAGGCGGCACAGACAGATGAATCGGCCGCGGCGTTTTGAACCGGCATGGACGGGCGAATTAACCACGTCATATTAATGTAAACCTGTCTGCAGAATGGCGGTTTGCATATTTATTCATCGAGCTTGATGACATGATAAGATAATGGCGCATTTATAATGGTGGCGCGAGTTTATACATCCATGACACAACCATAGCTTTTGCAGTGAACAATTGTCCTGCATAAACAATATTGCAGACCAAGGCAAAGGTAAAATGTTTTCTGACAAAAATAATATGTGCTAAAATATATTTTAGATGGATATCACCTGATGTGTTTAGGCCGAAAATAATCCGCCATGAAGCGAATGATCCCTCATTGGTGAATCGGCCGCGGGAGCAGATAGGTAAACCGACCATGGCGTTTGTGAGCCGGTGTGGACGAGCAAGTTGTCCTCCGCATTTTAAGCCGGTGTGGACGCGTGAACCGGCGGTGAAGGCGGACGGGCGACTTAATATAACCCCGGCGGCTCAAAGCGGCAAGGGCATCTCAACGCGGCTCCGGCGGTTTGATATAGATTAAGCTGCACGGGCGGCGACTTGCTCATACCTGTTCCATTAGTAAACGGGCGCAGACGCCGGTGCGTGATGGTGCTGACGTAGGCACCACCTTTGCTGCACATAAAAATATACAGACCAAAGTAATTGTTCCTTGATGAAAACAATATGTTTAATAGAATATGGATGGATGTCACCTGATGATCTAGACAGTAGATGATCTGTGCGTCATGTCCATTCGACTGATGATCCATACGAAGACTAAAAAGGTCCGGAGGAGTACGAATAGTAGTGACGATGGACTAGTATAGACTCAAGTCTTTTGAAATGGCAACCTATGGTAGCACTTTTCACGTGATACATTGGTTGTTGGGGGGCGTGCCGCTAGTGGATGTCCCATGCATGGTTGTTATTCTGTCTTTCTCTTCCTCTTTCTTTTCAATGATGGACAAGGTAGCTGCTCCCTTTTTTTATGCCTTTTTCCTCTAGTGACTTGACGCAGCAAAATGCCATGGCCGTGCAGCTACCTTGCTCCTCTGTTTGCTGCAGCAGCGGTGGATTCAGACGGCTTGGTAAGACTGACTTAAAGCAACGTTTAAAAACAAGCCAGCGGTCGCGAGATTGGAGGTGTCGCGTCTTGGTAGAGTAGGGCGAGTTGCACGGACGGGGCGTACAGTGGCACGAGGCAGCAGAAGCAGCTAGGCGGGACAACAAAGGTGGCCCCGGGTGCAACCGGATCGTCGTGTGACGGCGGCGGCGTGAGGCGGCACCGCGGAGGCACTTTAGAGGAAGCGACGCGGGTCGACGAAGGCAAAGCGATCTCAACAGTGACTTGCAGATGGATGTGCCAATACTGCTAACAAGGCGGTTTAACAGCGGAGCTCCGGCAGGGGACGATCCGACGCGGCTCAAAGATGACCGCGATAGAGGTGGCGAGGCGAGTGCAGTAGCGGCTTGAAATCCATGGCTGAAAATAGACTAATGTGGCACCACGGCTGAGGAGCAAAGCCAAGGCGAGGCTCTAGCGTTGACTCGGCATAGCAGTGGCCGGTTCAGAAACAACGATGGACGCTGTGGTGAATGGCCCAGAGGCGGAGCTGGCTTGAAGGCAATATGAATCCGGGTCGTAGTTAGTTTTGACCAACTCGTTCAATCGTTTGCACACTGGAATCTTGCATTGATGTTTCCGATAGTAGGCAGTGTTTTGAAAACCCAAAAATCTGGTCTGTACTGAATTGGTACTAGCATCGCGTATAGTGCAACAGGAGACAGAAAATTTAATCTTGTGGATTAGCCTTGACCACCACGTGAGGAGCAGTAGCATTATAGTACAAAAATTGTGTAATAGCTGGTGGTCTCCTCAGGACTTGAAGGAGGCGAGCAGGACCAGGGAATTCGGCGGATCCGGCTGTAACCTTGGATCAGTTTATCCATATACGTACCACAGATTAACCCCTTCCATCTCGGATTTGGCGGAGCTGCGGTTTAGACGGATCTCGTCACATCTGACGACTCAAGCAATAGAACCCTTTATCCTCCTGATCTCAAAACTTCGCACTGTAAACTTCAAATTTAATCATGATTCTGGTAATCAAACCATCTTTTCTTCATCTGACCAATCGTGAGCTTCCCGAAACCCTGAAGAGATCCCTCCAAGAACTCAACACCACCGTGCGCAGGCCCCACGGTGGGCGCCAGCTGTCGTGGAATTAACACGTCAGATGTCCTTAGCGTGAGGACTTAGTCGCGAGGGCAACGCATCTACGTGGTAGCTTGAGAGGGGTTGATCGGAATCGAGAGACGCAACACAAGACAAGGGTTTAGACAGCTTCGTGCCCCGGGAAACATCATCCGGTAAAAACCCTACATGCTGTTTGAGGCTAGATCTCATTATGCTCATGGGGGAGTCGCAGTAAACCGGCTCTCCTAATTGTGTCTAGCCCTAGAGATTATTGCTTGTCCCTTCTTTGGGGTGCCCTGCCCCTCCTTATATAAGTTAGAGGGGCGGGTTACATGTGGAGTCCAAATAGTATTAGGACTAGTCTATCTCTAATACAAACCGGATACAAGTCCAGGTCTTAACTCCTTGTAAGACAAATATTCCTTATACCTTTCCTCTTAAACCGGCCCACCATAGCGTGATCCGGCCTTTCCGTAAACCGCCCGTTGGGCCACTCGGTCTTGTCGTTCCTCTGACTTGCCTGCCGGATTACTAATGAATCTTAAACCGCCAGGTTCAAGTGGGTTGCCGGTGAATCACCAAACTCTAGCCGGGTCATACATCTGGCGGTTTATACCGCGGGGTATATCCCTGACAGGTATAAAACTGATTATCCCAAAATTCATTATATAATGTCCCGAAGGCTTTGACCACCGTATCACGCAAATATCCTCTGTTTTCGTTTCGAGCTGTTTCTGTTACAGATCTAGAGCATCATGACGTCTCCAAGCGCTCCCAAGGACAAGTTTTTCGAGAGGGTTATCAACCCCTATCTCACAGAGGTGCTGCAACACCCTCAAACCATTGAGATGCATGAGGGGGTGCTGCACATCCGCGATGTGGAGGGACCAAGGCGTACTGGAAGCGTGGAGACAAAGCTCGAAGCCATGGAGCAACAAGTTTTCAAGTGCCAAGGGATGGTGGAGCGTGGACTCAACGCCAACCAGATGATGATTATGGAGTTCACCAACAACCACAAGCTATATGCCAAGGTCATTGGGGAGACCATCTTCAAGCTTCAAGAGAAAATCGAGCACCTCCAAGCCCAGATCTATTACCTGCAAAACCAAAACTGTGAGTATGAATATAGATTCAAGAGGATGAGTTTGGCTACAGATTTGAGGATCCCGGAGACTCGATCATCCTTCTATGATGGTGAGTCTATGCCTTGGAAGATGGATGACAGGCCTACATCATCAACAACTCCTACTTCACCACCTCTGAGGACATAATTACATGGGTATGTGCACTCCCCTTGGTAACTGCCAAGCTTGGGGGAGGTGCCCCGGTATCATATCACCATCACACTCCTATCTTTACCATTTTATTTAGTTCGATCCTTTTAGTAGTATCTTGATCTAGTATATTGAAGTTTTAGTATCAAGTAGTTTTGAGTTTTGCTTTGTGATCTCTTTATGTAATCGAGTCCGTGATCTATCTATAATAAAGATTAGTGTTTAGTCAAGGGCTTTGCTATCTTACCATGATCTTGAGGAAGTAGAAAGAATAAAAAGAATAAAATAGTTCATATTGATCTTATGGATAGTAATGACTTCACACATAGAAAGTATGAGGCATAAAAGTTGTTGAGAGTTGACAAACGTAGTTTTGGTCATCGTTGCAATTAATAGGAAGTAATAAGGAAAGAGAGGTTCACATACAAATATATTATCTTGGACATATTTTATGATTGTGAAGCACTCATTAAGTATGACATGCTAAAAGAGTTGATGTTGGACAAGGAAGACAACGTAAGGGTTTATATTTTCACACATCTCAGTTAAAGTATATTGTCATAGACCTTCCCAACATGTTGATTTTGCCTTTCCCCCTCATGCTAGCCAAATTCCTTGCACTGCTACGTCTTGAGCTTGCGTTGGTTTTCCTTGAAGAGGGAAGGGTGATACAACAAAGTAGCGTAAGTATTTCCCTCAGTTTTTGAGAACCTAGGTATCAATCCAGTAGGAGGCTCCTCAAAAGACCCACGCACCTACACAAACAAACAAAGAACTCGTAACCAACGCAATAAAGGGGTTGTCAATCCCTTCACGGCCACTTGCGAAAGTGAGATCTAATAGAGATAGTATGATAAGATAAATATATTTTTGGTATTTTATAATATAGGTGCAATAAAGTAAAGATGCAAATAAAAGTAGATTGGAAGCAAATATGATAAGAGATAGACCCGGGGGCCATAGGTTTCACTAGTGGCTTCTCTCAAGATAGCATAAGTATTACGGTGGGTGAACATTACTCTCGAGCAATTGATAGAAAAGCGAATAATTATGAGATTATCTAGGCATGATCATGTATATAGGCATCACGTCCGCAACAAGTAGACCGACTCCTGCCTGCATCTACTACTATTACGCCACACATCGACCGACTCCTGCCTGCATCTAGAGTATTAAGTTCATAAGAACAGAGTAACACCTTAAGCAAGATGACATGATGTAGAGGGATAAACTCATGCAATATCATATAAACCCCATCTTTTTATCCTCGATGGCAACAATACAATACGTGCCTTGCAACCCCTGCTGTCACTGGGTAAGGACACCACAAGATTGAACCCAAAGCTAACCACTTCTCCCATGGCAAGAAAGATCAATCTTGTAGGCCAAACCAAACAGATAATTCGAAGAGACTTGCAAAGATAACTCAATCATACATAAAAGAATTTATAGACGATTCAAATATTATTCATAGATAAACTTGATCATAAACCCACAATTCATCGGATCTCGACAAACACACCGCAAAAAGAGTTTACATCGAATAGATCTCCACAAGAGAGGGGGAGAACGTTGTATTGAGATCCAAAAAGAGAGAAGAAGCCATCTATCTAATAACTATGGACCCGAAGGTCTGTGGTAAACTACTCACAACTCATCGGAGGGGCTATGGTGTTGATGTAGAAGCCCTCCGTGGTCGATTCCTCCTCCGACGAAGCGCCGACGAAGGCTCCAAGATGGGATCTCGCAGATACAGAAGGTTACGGCGGTGGAAATTATGTTTCGTTGGCTCCCCGGATGTTTTCGGGGTACGTAGGCTTATATAGGAGGAAGAAGTACGTCGGTGGCCGCCCAAGGG
>NC_041385.1:398211421-398246917 GCF_002162155.2 Triticum dicoccoides | reverse complement strand
GCCGCCTCGGCTACTTCTTGACTTGCACTCCAAGTCCTCTAGATCATGTCCGTTCCAAAAATCACGCTCCCAAAGGTTTCATTCCGTTTGGACTCCGTTTGATATTCCTTTTCTTTGAAATATTGAAATAGGCAAAAAAACAGCAATACGGGCAGGGCCTCCGGTTAGTAGGTTAGTCCCAAAAATGATATAAATGTGTAAAATTAAGCCCATAAACATCCAAAAGGGGTAATATAATAGCATGGAACAATCAAAAATTATAGATACGTTGGAGACGTATCAAGCATCCCCAAGCTTAATTCCTGCTCGTCCTCGAGTAGGTAAATGATAAAAAGAGAATTTTTGATGTGGAATGCTACCTAGCATAATTCTTAATGTAATTTTCTTTATTGTGGCATGAATGTTTAGATCCAAATGATTCAAAATAAAAGTTCATATTGATAAAAGAAATAGTAACACTTCAAGCATACTAATCAAAGTAATCATGTCTTCTCAAAATAACATGGCAAAAGAAAGTTCATCCCTACAAAATCATATAGTTAGGCTATGCTTCATTTTCGTCACACAAAGATGTTCCCAACTTCTATACCCCCGATGACAAGCCAAGCAATTGTTTCATACTTAAATAATCTCAAACTTTTTCAACCTTCATGCAATACATGAGCGTGAGCCATGGATATAACACTATGGGTGGAATAGAATATGATGATGGGGATTGTGTGGAGAAGACAAAAAAGGAAAAAAGTCTCACATTGACGAGGATAATCAACGGGCTATGGAGATGCCCATCAATTGATGTCAACATGAGGAGTAGGGATTGCCATGCAGCGGATGCACTAGAGCTATAAATGAATGCTCAACAAAAGAAAACTAGTGGGTGTGCATCCACCTTGCTTGCTCTCGAAGACCTACGGCATGTGAGGAAGCCCATCATAGGAATATACAAGCCAAGTTCTATAATGAAAAATTCCCACTAGTATGAAAAAGATAACTTATGAGACTCACTATATGAAAAACATGGTGCTACTTTGAAGCACAATATATGAGACTCATTACATGAAGAACAAGGTGCTACTTTGAAGCACAAGTGTGGAAAAAGAGATAGTAACATTGCCCTTTTTATTTATTTTCTTTTTTTTCTTTTTTTTCTTTGGCCTTTCTTTTTTTTCTTTTGGCCTTTCTTTTTTTTTCTTTTTGGGCAATGCTCTAATAATGATGATCATCACACTTCTATTGATTACAACATATGAATTACAACTCGAAACTAGAACAAGATATGACTCTATATGAATGCCTTCGGTGGTGTGCCAGGATGGTGCAATGAATCAAGAGTGACATGTATGAAAAATTAATGCATGGTGGCTTTGCCACAAATACGATGTCAACTACATGATCATGCAAGGGCAATATGACAAAACTAAAGTATGTCATGACGATGATGAACGGAACAGTGGAAAGTTGCATGGCAATATATCTCGGAATGGCTATGGAAATGCCATAATAGGTAGGTATGGTGGCTGTTTTGAGGAAGATATAAGGAGGTTTATGTGTGATAGAGCGTATCGTATCACGGGGTTTGGATGCACCGGCGAAGGTTGCACCAACTCTCAAGGTGAGAAAGGGCAATGCACGGTACCGAAGAGGCTAGCAATGGCGGAAAGGTAAAAGTGCGTATAATCCATGGACTCAACATTAGTCAAAAGAACTCATATACTTATTGCAAAAATTTAGAATTCATCAAAAATCAAGTACTACGCGCATGCTCCTAGGGGGATAGATTGGTAGGAAAAGACCATCGCTCGTCCCCGACCGCCACTCATAAGGATGCACAAGCCAGGTATACTTCATGTTTCAAATTTGTTACACAACTTTAACCATACGTGCATGCTACGGGACTTGCTAACTTCAACACAAGCATTCTTTAAATTCATAATCACCCAACTAGCATGACTTTAATATCACTACCTCCATATCTCAAAACAATTATCAAGTATCAAATTGATCATATCATCCAATTCACTTCCTATGATAGTTTTTGTTATACCCAACTTGGATGCCTACCATTCTAGGACCAATTTTATAACCATAGCAAATACCATGCTGTTCTAAAAGACTCTCAAAATAATATAAGTGAAGCATGATAGACTAGAAATTTCTACAAAAATAAGTCACCGCCGTGCTCTCAAAGATATAAGTGAAGCACTAGAGCAAAAACATCAAGCTCAAAAGATATAAGTGAAGCACATAGAGTATTCTAGCAAATTCTAATCAAGTAGACTTCTCCCAAAAGGTGTGTACAGCAAGGATGATTGTGGTAAACTAAAAAGGAAAGACTAATATAATACACGACGCTCCAAGCAAAACACATATCATGTGGCGAACAAAAATATAGCTCCAAGTGAAGTTACCAATGAACGAAGACGAAAGAGGGGATGCCTTCCCGGGCATCCCCAAGCTTAGGCTTTTGTCTATCCTTGAATATATTGGGGCGACATGGGCATCCCCAAGCTTAGTCTCTTGCCACTCCTTATTCCATAGTCCATAAAAGCTTTACCCAAAACTTGAAAACTTCACAACACAAAACTCAACATGAAATCTTATAAGCTCCGTTAGTGAAAGAAAACAAAACCACCACATAAGGTACTGTAATGAACTCATTATTTATTTATTTTGGTGTTAAACCTATTGTAATCCAACTTCTCTATGGTTTATAAACTATTTTACTAGCCATAGATGCATCGAAATAAGCAAACAACACACGAAAATAGAATCTGTCAAAAACAGAACAGTCTGTAGCAATCTGTAACTAACGCAAACTTATGGAACTTTAAAAATCCTACCAAAATAGGAAATCCTGGAAAATTTGTCTATTGATCGGAAGCAAAAATAATCAACGCAAAAGCACGTTTCTGTGATTTAACAAAACTACATTCGTGCGTGCAAAGTTTCTGTTTTTCAGCAGAATCAAATCAACTATCATCATAGTTTATCCTATAGGTTCTACTTGCCACAAACACTAATTAAAAGATAAAAACACATCTAAATAGAAGGTAGATGCAAGATTTATTACTAAACAGGAACAAAAACAAAAATCACAAAGAAAATTGGGTTGCCTCCCAACTAGCGCTATCGTTTAACGCCCCTAGCTATGCATAAAAGCGAAGATAGATCTAAGTAGTACCATCTTTGGCACTAAATTCATAAGTAGCCCGCATGATAGATTCATAAGGTAATTTGACTTTATTTCTTGGAAAGTGCTCCATGCCTTTCTTTAATAGAAATTGGAATCTAATATTCCATTCCTTCATATCAATAATCACGCCAATCGTTCTAAGGAAAGGTCTACCAAGAATAATAGGGCAAGAAAGATTGCAATCTATATCAAGAACGATAAAATCTACGGGCACCAAATTTCTATTTTCAACAATGAGAACATCATTGATCCTTCCCATTGGCTTTTTAATGGTGGAATCCGCAAGGTGCAAATTTAAAGAGCAATCATCAAGATCATGGAAACCTAGAATATCACATAAAGTTTTCAGAATCGTGGAAACACTAGCACCCAAATCACATAAAGCAAAACACTCATGATCTTTAATTCTAATCTTTATAGTAGGTTCCCACTCATCATTAAGTTTTCTAGGTATAGAAACTTCCAAATTTAGTTTTTCATCATAAGATTGCATCAAGGCATCAACGATATGTTTGGTAAAAGCTTTATTTTAACTATAAGCATGAGGAGAATTAACAACTGATTGCAACAAGGAAATACAACCTTATAAAGAACAATTATCATATTCAAATTCCTTGAAATCCGAGATAGTGGGTTCAATACTATTTAAAGTCATGACCTCTCGAATCCCAGTTTTACCAAATTTAGCATCAAGATCTAAAAACTCCGAATTTTTGGGACGCCTTCTAGGTAAAGTTGACTCATCATCAGTCCCATAATTATCAAGATTCAAATTGCAAAACATATATCTAATAGGAGACGCATCAATAACTTTAAGATCTTCATCATTATTTTCATGGAAACTAGAAGAACACGCTTTTATAAAGCAATCTTTCTTTGCACGCAATCTAGCGGTTCTTTCCTTGCACTCATCAATGGGAATTCTCATTACTTTGAAAGACTCATTGATATCATGCTTAGGATAAGAAGATCGAAGTTTAAGAGAATCAACATCAAGCGAAAGTCTATCAACGTTCTTAGCCAAATCATCAACTTTGAGCAATTTTTCTTCAAGCAAAGCATTAAAATTCTTTTGAGAGATCATAAATTCTTTCACAGTATTCTCAAAATCAGAGGGAATCTTATTAAAATTACCATAAGAATTATTGTAGGAATTTCCATAATTATTGGAGGAATTACTAGGGAACGGTCTAGCATTAAAGTTTCCTCTATAAGCATTGTTTCGAAAACTATTCCTACCAACAAAATTCACATCCATAGATTCATTATTATTCTCAATCAAAGTAGACAAAGGCATATCATTAGGATCAAGAGGAGTATTTTTAGTAGCAAACAACTTCATAAGTTCATCCATCTTTCCACTCAAAACATTGATTTCTTCTATAGCATGCACTTTTTTACTAGAAGATCTTTCGGTGTGCCATTGAGAATAATTAGCCATAATATTATCAAGAAGTTTTGTAGCATCTCCTAACGTGATTTCCATAAACGTGCCTCTCGCGGCCGAATCTAAGAGATTTCTAGAAGCAAAGTTCAAACCGGCATAAAATTTTTGTATGATCATCCATAAATTCAAACCATGAGTAGGGCAATTGCGAATCATCAATTTCATTCTTTCCCAAGATTGGACAACTTGCTCATGATCAAGTTGTTTAAAATTCATAATATCGTTCCTAAGAGTGATAATCTTAGCGGGAGGAAAATACTTAGACATAAAAGCATCACTTGTTCCAAGAATCAATACTATTTTTAGGCAAAGACGAAAACCAAACTTTAGCACGATCTCTAAGTGAAAACGGAAATAACTTCAATTTAACAATATTGTTATCCGTATCTTTCTTCGTTTGCATATCACACAAATCAACAAAGTTGTTTAGATGAGTAGCGGCATCTTCACTAGGAAGGCCGGCGAATTGATCTTTCATAACAAGATTCAGCAAAGCAGTATTGATTTCACAAGACTCAACATCATTAAGAGGAGCAATCAGAGTACTAAGGAAATCGTTATTATTGGTATTCGGGAAATCACACAATTTGGTATTATCTTGCGCCATGGCAACAAGTAATCCAACACACAAGCAAACAGAAAAAGGCAAGCAAAAGAGAGAGGAGGAGATTGGGGAAGAGAGGGCGAATAAAACAGCAAGGGTGAAGTGGGGGAGAGGAAAACGAGAGGCAAATGGCAAATAATGTAAATGCGAGGGAGATGGGTTTGTGATGGGTACTTGGTATGTCTTGACTTGAGCGAAGACCTCCCCGGCAACGACGCCAGAAATCCTTCTTGCTACGTCTTGAGCTTGCGTTGGTTTTCCTTGAAGAGGAAAGGGTGATGCAGCAAACTAGCGTAAGTATTTCCCTCAGTTTTTGAGAACCAAGGTATGAATCCAGTAGGAGGATCCTCAAAAGTCCCACGCACCTACACAAATAAACAAAGAACTCGCAACCAACACAATAAAGGGGTTGTCAATCCCTTCACGGCCACTTGCGAAAGTGAGATCTAATAGAGATAGTATGATAAGATAAATATATTTTTGGTATTTTATAATATAGATGCAATAAAGTAAAGATTCAAATAAAAGTAGATTGGAAGCAAATATGATAAGAGATAGACCCGAGGGCCATAGGTTTCACTAGTGGCTTCTCTCAAGATAGCATAAGTATTACGGTGGGTGAACAAATTACTGTCGAGCAATTGATAGAAAAGTGAATAATTATGAGATTATCTAGGCATGGACATGTATATAGGCATCACGTCCGCAACAAGTAGACCGACTCCTGCCTGCTTCTACTACTATTACTCCACACATCGACCGACTCCTGCCTGCATCTAGGGTATTAAGTTCATAAGAACAGAGTAACGCCTTAAGCAAGATGACATGATGTAGAGGGATAAACTCATGCAATATGATATAAACTCCATCTTTTTATCCTCGATGGCAACAATACAATACGTGCCTTGCAACCCCTGCTGTCACTGGGTAAGGACACCGCAAGATTGAACCCAAAGCTAAGAACTTCTCCCATGGCAAGAAAGATCAATCTAGTAGGCCAAACCAAACAGATAATTCGAAGAGACTTGCAAAGATAACTCAATCATACATAAAAGATTTTAGAGAAGATTCAAATATTATTCATAGATAAACTTGATCATAAACCCACAATTCATCGGATCTCGACAAACACACCGCAAAAAGAGTTTACATCGAATAGATCTCCACAAGAGAGGGGGAGAACATTGTATTGAGATCCAAAAAGAGAGAAGAAGCCATCTAGCTAATAACTATGGACCCGAAGGTCTGTGGTAAACTACTCACAACTCATCGGAGGGTCTATGGTGTTGATATAGAAGCCCTCCATGGTCGATTCCCCCTCCGGCGAAGAGCCGACGAAGGCTCCAAGATGGGATCTCACGGATACAGAAGGTTACGGTGGTGGAAATTGTGTTTCGTTGGCTCCCTGGATGTTCTCGGGGTACGTAGGCTTATATAGGAGGAAGAAGTACGTCGGTGGTCGCCCGAGGGGCCCACGAGACAGGGGGCGCGCCCTATAGGGGGGGCGCCCTACCCTCTCGTGGCTGCCTCGGCTGCTTCTTGACTTGCACTCCAAGTCCTTTGGATCACGTTCGTTCCAAAAATCACGCTCCCGAAGGTTTCATTCCGTTTGGACTCCGTTTGATATTCCTTTTCTTCGAAATACTGAAATAGGCAAAAAAAACATCAATACGGGCTGGGCCTCCGGTTAGTAGGTTAGTCCCAAAAATGATATAAATGTGTAAAATAAAGCCCATAAATATCCAAAAGGGGTAATATAATAGCATGGAACAATCAAAATTTATAGATACGTTGGAGACGTATCATGCACCAAGTAGAGATACTACTTGTGCTTCCAGATACCCTTAAACCTAGTTTTTCCATGAGAGTCCACCATACCTACCTATGGATTGAGTAAGATCCTTCAAGTAAGTTGTCATGTTGCAAGCAATAAAAAATGCTCTTTAAATATGTATGACTTATTAGTGCAGAGAAAATAAGCTTTATACGAACTTATTATGGAAGTAATAAAAGCGACAGACTGCATAATAAAGGTCCATATACAAGTGGCAATATAAAGTGACGTTCTTTTGCATTAAGATTTTATGCATCCAACCCTAAACGCACATGACAACCTCTGCTTCCCTCTGCGAAGGGCCTATCTTTTACTTCATGTTTTTTACTTTATGCTTGAGTCAAGGTGATCCTCACCTTTCCCTTTTTCATTTTATCCTTTGGCAAGCTGCTCGTGTTTGAAAGATCTTGATACATATATCCAATTGGATGTAAGGTAGCATGAATTATTGTTGTTGAGATCACCTAAAGGTGAATACATTGGGAGGCAACACAATAAGCCCCTATCTTTCTCATTGTCCGGCTGAAACTCCATAACCACAAGTACTTCATGAGTGTTATTAATTGTAGAAGACTACATGATAGTTGAGTATGTGGACTTGCTGAAAAGCTCTATTCTTGACTCTTTCTGATGTTATGATAAATTGCAATTGCTTCAATGACTGAGATTATAGTTTGTTAGTTCCCAATGAAGTTTCTGAACCATACTTGACATTGTGAATTGATTGTTACTTGAGCATCAGAAACCATATGACAAAATCTATATATGTTGCTGTTATAAGAATGATCATGATGCCCTCATGTCCGTATTTTATTTTTATCGACACCTCTATCTCTAAACATGTGGACATATTTTTCGATTTGGGCTTCCGCTTGAGGACAAGCAAGGTCTAAGCTTGGGGGAGTTGATACGTCCATTTTGCATCATGCTTTTGTATCAATATTTATTGCATTATGGGCTGTTATTACACATTATATCTCAATACTTATGGCTATTCTCTCTTATTTTACAAGGTTTACCATGAAGAGGGGGAATGCCGGCAGCTGGAATTCTGGCTGGAAAAGGAGCAAATATTGGAAACCTATTCTGCACAGCTCCAAAAATCCTGAAACTCCACGGAAGTCAGTTTTGGAATTAATAAGAATTATTGAGCAAAAGAAATACCAGAGGGGGCCTACACCCTGGCCATGAGGGTGGGGGGCGCGTCCACCCCTACTGGGCGTGCCCCTGTCTCCTGGGCCCCCTGGTGGCCCTCCGGTGTCCATCTTCTGCTAAATGAAGGCTTTTACCCTGGAAAAAAAATCAGAGGCAAGCTTACAGGAGGAAACTCCACCGCCACGAGGCGGAACCTTGGCGGAACCAATCTAGAGCTCCGGCAGAGCTGTTCTGCCGGGGAAACTTCCTTCCGAGAGGGGGAAATCATCACCATCGTCATCACCAACGATCCTCTCATCAGGAGGGGGTCAATCTCCATCAACATCTTCACCAGCACCATCTCCTCTCAAAACCCTAGTTCATCTCTTGTATCCAATCTTGTATCCAAACCACAAATTGGTACCAATGGGTTGCTAGTAGTGTTGATTACTCCTTGTAGTTGACGCTAATTGGTTTACTTGGTGGAAGATCATATGTTCAGATCCTTAATGCATATTATTACTCCTATGATTATGAACATGAATATGCTTTGTGAGTAGTTACGTTTGTTCCTGAGGACATGGGTGAAGTCTTGCTATTAGTGGTCATGTGAATTTGGTATTTGTTCGATATTTTGATGAGATGTATGTTGTCTTTCCTCTAGTGGTGTTATGTGAATGTCGACTACCTGACACTTCACCATTACTTGCGTCTAGAGGAAGGCATTGGGAAGTAATAAGTAGATGATGGGTTGCTCGAGTGATGGAAGCTTAAATCCTAGTTTGTGCGTTGCTTCGTAAGGGGCTGATTTGGATCCATATGTCTAATGCTGTGGTTAGGTTTACGTTAATACTTCTTTTGTAGTTGCGGATGCTTGCATTAGGGGTTAATCATAAGTGGGATGCTTGTCCAAGTAAGGGCAGTACCCAAGCACCGGTCCACCCACATATCAAATTATCAAAGTACCGAACGTGAATCATATGAGCGTGATGAAAACTAGCTTGACGATAATTCCCATGTGTCCTCGGGAGATCTTTTCTCATTATAAGAAATTGTCCATGCTTGTCCTTTGTTACGAAAAGGATTGGGCCACCTTGCTGCACTTTATTTATTTTCATTGCTTGTTACCCGTTACAATTTATCTTATCACAAAACTATCTGTTACCTATAGCTTCAGTGCTTGCAGAGAAAACCTTACTGAAAACCACTTATCATTTCCTTCTGCTCCTCGTTGGGTTCGACACTCTTACTTATCGAAAGGACTATGATAGATCCCCTACACTTGTGGGTCATTAGTCACTAGGGCCCGAGTGCCATGATTTCAGATCTGAACCTATTATGTTTTCATGAATATATGTGAGTTCTTGATCCTATCTTGCAAGTCTATAATCATCTATTATGTGTTATGATCCGACAACCCCGAAGTGACAATAATCGGGATACTTCTCGGTGATGACCGTAGTTTGAGGAGTTCATTTATTCACTATGTGTTAATGCTTTGGTCCGGTACTCTATTAAAAGGAGGCCTTAATATCCCTTAGTTTCCACTAGGACCCCGCTGCCACGGGAGGGTAGGACAAAAGACGTCATGCAAGTTCTTTTTCATAAGCACGTATGACTATATTCGGAATACATGCCTACATTACATTGATGAATTGGAGCTAGTTCTATGTCACCCTATGTTATAACTATTACATGAGGAATTGCATCCGACATAATTATCCATCACTGATCCAATGCGTACGAGCTTTTCACATATTGTTCTTTGCTTATTTACTTTACCATTGCTACTGTTACAATTACTACAAAACTGCTATCGTTACTTTTACCATTGTTACCATTACTATCATACTACTTTGCTACTAAATACTTTGCTGCAGATACTAAGTTATCCAGGTGTGGTTGAATTGACAACTCAACTGCTAATACTTGAGAATATTCTTTGGCTCCCCTTGTGTCGAATCAATAAATTTGGGTTGAATACTCTACCCTCGAAAACTGTTGCGATCCCCTATACTTGTGGGTTATCACCTGACGGACAAAAAGCGGAAGCGCGTCTGTTTGGGTCGACACGTTGGGCCGACTTTTTTGTCCGTTCCGACGCAAACGGACACGCGCACACGAAATGGGTCGACACGTTGGAGTTGCTCTAAGGGCATATCCAAGTTGTACCCTCGAACCGCAATCGTCCAGACTGTCGTCCAGACGCGGTTTGTCATCCAGCGCGGGCATGTATTGGTTCGTCGAGTAGTCCAGGTATACTTTTTAAGGTAAACCCGAAACAAACAGGGGGCTTTGCGGGAGTCCGAAAAGCATCCACGTACGACTCCGACACCCTCGGCCCAGCCAAAACCCTTCGCGAACCCCGCTCCTCCATCCTCCTCATTTTGTCCCTTCCTTCTTTCTCTCTTACCTTCGGCGCTGCGCCACCACCCCGGCTGCTAGACCACACTAATGACCCACAAGTATAGAGGATTAATCGTAGTTCTTTCGATAAGTAAGAGTGTCAAACCCAACGAGGAGCAGAAGGAAATCACAGGCGGTTTTCAGTAAGGTATAACTACTGCAGGATGTTGCTAATGCGACACTACGACCAGAGACCCTTCGAGAAACTGTGTGCAATGCAATAATCGCAAACGATGTTGTATGAAAACCGTCAGAAATGATGCAAAACATTTGCAATGAATGATACATCAAACACGGTTCAGGTTATAGTTGCGTGTGCGATGAGGGGCATACGGTTGATCTATACGAACTGTTTGTGATGAGATAGAACAACAGAAATGGGCAGCTGGATCAAGGTGTGTGCGATATACGACATATAGTTCATTCCGATGATCCGTTTGCAATGAGTTAGTTGAACACAAACGATTTGGCGTAACAAGATGTGTGTGTGATACCCGACAAACAGGTCGGTAATCAAAATTGTGTGCGATCATTATAGACAACCCATACAGTCTTTTTTTGTGAATTGTGTGCTCGTCAGGGCAAACAGTTCAACAAACCAGCCTGTTGGCGATAATGTAGAAGATCTCTGTCGAATACATATTACTAACCGTCTGCGATGAGATTGGCAGGATAAACAAAGATATATACAGTCTGCTTAATTTAGTCCTTCTTCTTGTTGTTGTTCTTGTTGGATGGCCCCGCGACATCGTCTCGGTGAGGACGCTTCTTGCCGCTGACCGTTGGCTTTTCATCGCCGCCACCGTCGTCATCGCCGTTGCTGTCGTCGTCCTCCTCCTCCTCGTTCGACCATTCCTCCTCCTCATCATCGTCGTCCTCTTCTTCATCCTCCGACGGCTCCTCGTCCATCTGGTTTTTGTCTGAAGACTCTGGAGGTGGCGTCCCTTACATGAACCGGATAAAATCAAGGTCTGGGCTCAACACCGGACTCATGGAAGACGAGCAGGATGATTCCGATGTTGACTATCATCAGGCGCCAGATTGCTGGCTGAACTGTCATCCTTGCTATAGGTCGACATGGCTGCAGAGTGTGTGGAAGTGTGTAGCATGGCCTGCCGGGCACGATGAAGATGGTGGGCACTTGAGCGGGGTATGCAGAGAAGAGGAACTGCCAATTGAAGCGGGGGTTGATGTATTATCTAATCGCTGATATAATCAACCGCAATTATTTGTATGCAGTCGCTCCAAATTCCCGGGGTTGTGCATGACTCCTATTGGCTAATTGGCTGGTTTCCTTTTTTAGGACAAAAACAAGGAACCAATTTTGGGATTATGCACCGGTACCGATACGAACGGAGTAGGACAGTTGGCAAGCAATACATTGAGCTCTTCTTATTGATAAAGCCAGTAATAATCAAACTAGAAAGGAAAAGAAAAAAGAAAAGAAAAATATCTGCACGAATTTTCGCGTAACATCAATGGCATAGGACCTAGATGTGCATTACTTAGAGCACATCTAGATGTGCTTTAGCAAGACTGTTAAACAAAACCCCTAATCATCATTACAAACAGCGCATAAAACATGGCTAATGCGACAACCACAACTACACATGCAAGTTCCTTCTTGTCTCTTGCTTTCATCTGTTGCCTCTGATTGATTCTTTCTTGCTTCATCATACTGATTGTACATTCCAGATCAGCCAATTTCTTCTTCAACTTTACGTTATCTTCTGCCAGCTTGGTGATAACACTCCGAGCCCTGCCATGCCATTCTTCATCCAGGCAGTTAACAAAGGCACAAGCCTCATATCCCTGCCAATGTTAAATAGTATTCTGGATGAGCGGTGGCATTAACTGAAGCAAAATGATGAACTTAATTAGCACTAACCTCTAAGGGGCAACTGAGAAACCACCTGCCAATGTCGAATCCCTCCGTGCATACACATTGAGCGGGAGTGTGCCCGTGCACACAACTTAACTTTTGGTACTTCTCGGTGGCGCAAAACTCGGAGTCGAACTCGTGTTGCGGGAGTCTGGAGTCAAGCTTCGGATCCAACGACAGACCGCTTTCCTTGGGGGGTATCATTCCAGACGGATTCATTAAGGATATATACTTGGACATGCTAACAAAGATCAGGATAGACTGCAACCTGACAGGTTGATTCAGATCCGTAGTACACCTACCTTCTGATGATCTTAGGCAAGTGCTCGGTTGCTACCGCCCTCGTGGTGGCCTTACGAGCAGGAGCATCCGCACCAAAACCATCAGCACCACTCGTCCGCATTCCCCCAATGTCAGCGCCACGCAAAGGAATTTGGAGGCTATGTAGAGATTTGGGGGAAATGGGGGAACTATGGCGATAAGCTAACGGTCGGGAACTACTAATGGCACTATATATATGTTTTATACGGCACACTGTTTGTACATGTCGTTTGTATTAGGTATGACAATGTCACACACGATTTCCGCACCAAACCGTGTGAGAAGACAATGTAGGTTAGACACGCTTGCCGTTACATAACCGTATGTGATGTACTACCCAGTCCATATAATTGAGTTACGATGAGATACCGTGTAAACAGCTGCTCCGCGGATATCCGTAAAAAAACCCAGCCGCTCTGCATATAGAGATGGCGGTGGCGGCCTAGGCAACGACTACCAGAGAAGAGGTCAATCCTCGGTCAATGGGCAGTGGCGGCTGTTAGTGTCAAAACCGGCGGATCTCGGGTAGGGGGTCCCGATCTATGCGTCTTAGGCTGATGGTAACAGGAAGCAAGGGACACAATGTTTACCCAGGTTCGGGCCCTCTCGATGGAGGTAAAACCCTACTTCCTGCTTGATTAATATTGACGATATGAGTAGTACAAGAGTAGATCTACCACGAGATCGTAGAGGCTAAACCCTAGAAGCTAGCCTATGATGATTATGATTGTAGTTGTGATCGGCCTTCTAAGGACCAACCTCTCTAGTTTATATAGACACCGGAGAGGGCTAGGGTTTAAATGGAGTCGGTTACAAGGAAGGAAATATAATATCCGGATCGCCAAGCTTGTCTTCCAAGCAAAGGAGAGTCCCATCCGGACACGGGACGGAGTCTTGAGTCTTGTATCTTCATGCTCCAATAGTCCGGATGATGTATATAGTCCGGCTGTCCGGATACCCCCTAATCCAGGACTCCCTCAGTAGCCCCTGAACCAGGCTTCAATGACGATGAGTTCGGCGCGCAGTCTTGTCTTCGGCATTGCAAGGCGGGTCCCATCTCCGAATACTCCAAAGTATTTATCGAACACTTAAACCGTGTCCGGAACCGCATAATGATCTTCACATACCACCGTAGAGAGAATGATATTTCACAAATGCAATCTGCTGACAACTTTTTAGACAACGCGAGATGTCCTTACGGTCGGGTCATTATTCGAATCGTTTTCCCACAACCAGCCACAACGCATATTGCGAGGCGGTTTCCTTGACACGTCTTGTCAAAGCAGAGATCATGTCCCCTTATCACGGGATTCTCATCAATACGGGTATGGGTAATCCCACCATGCCATCAATCGTGGCGCTTGGGAGGTAAGCGATTCTCAACGGGTAAGTGGGGAGGCACACCGCTTTTGAAGCCTCTTGTAAAGGGATCAGAGTTCCCCATTTTTACCCACGCCTTCTTCCTCCTTTGTCCACTCTTGCCCCCTCGAGCTCTAGCGCCCAAGCCCAAGTCTTCTCCGCACAGCTAAACATGTCCGGAGCAGGAGGCAAGTGGGTGGCTTCCATCGTGAATGAGAAGCATATCACGAATCTTCGGGCGGCCAGATACTTTGCCGCAGACATCACGCACCGGCTACCAGACAAAGGGCAGGCCATTCTAACCCCGGAACCTCACGAGAGGGTTGTGTTTGTCGCCCACTTCGTCCGTGGACTGGGATTTCCACTTCATCCCTTCGTCCGCGGACTCATGTTCTACTACGGGCTAGATTTCCATGATATATCCCCAAATTTCGTCCTCAAAATCTCGGCGTTCATCGTCGTATGCGAGGCCTTCCTCCGCATCAAGCCTCACTTCGGCCTGTGGCTGCAAATCTTCTGCGTGAAGCCAAAGATTGTGAGCGGCCAACAAGTGGAATGCGGAGGGGCCATGGTGGGCAAGATGCCTAACGTCACCTAGCTTGAAGGCTCCTTTGCAGAGACCGTGAAAGGGTGGCAGTCGGGGTGGTTCTACATCACCGAGCCGCGCAGTGCCAACTGGGCAGCGGCCCCCGAGTTCCGATCCAGAACCCCCATGCGGCTCACCTCCTCGGAAAAGAAGAGCCTAGCCTGGGGCGAACCTACAGAGCTGACCGAACTCCAAAACTGCATCAAGAGCATGAAGGACAAGAACATCAAGCTTGTCAACGTGATCTAGGTCATGCTTGTTCGCCGGATTCTTCCGTGCCAAAGACGGGCATTCAATCTGTGCGAGTTCGTCCCGGCCGAACACCAGACGCTTCGAAAGCTCTATGACATGACGCACAAAAGCGCATGGAAGGTGTTGTTCAAGGCCTCCGAAGTACCTCCCCCCACATCCGAGGACTGCGGACTTCATGCCGCGCGGCCCCCCCGTCCGGTGAGTTTTCTGACTACCACCGGATTCGGTTCTTCCCAATATATTCATGGGGGAGTCTTAAATAATTGTGCATATTTGATCAGGACTATGTGTGACTGTCCGGCTCCGCTGCCAGAAGGCCCAGCTGATGCTCTCCTGACGGAGATGCTAGTCCCGGCGACCTACAAGGCACCGGAGAAGAAGGCCAAAAAGAAGGCCCCGGGGACTAGGAAGGGTCTCCGGCGTAAGGTTGTACTGGAAGCCTCATTCGAATACGATGAGGCACACTCCTCCCCCAAAGGGGAGGAAGAAGAAGAAGGGGCCACTCCATTCGGAGAGGATGAGGGGCCTGAGAAGGCGGACCAGGGGGCCGGGAAAGGCCCCCGGCGCAAGGCCGTCATACCCTCATCGTCCGACGACGACGAGGCATATTCCTCCTGCGGAGGCGGTGGGAAGCAAGAAGAAATTCTACCTCCCTACACTGGGGAGGAGAAAAAGAGGAAAGCCGCCCCGGAGGAGGAGGCCGGGCCATCCAAGAAGGGAAAGGTGAACCTTCCGAACTACTCCGCCACGGCCGCCCATAGCGAGGAGGGATGGCTGCCCGGGGGGAAGCCCCTAGCGCGACCGTAAGTATCCACACTCTATCGTGATTTTACTTCATAGTCTTTTTATAACACCGAACATTTATGCAGTCCGGCCAGGGTTCATCCCGAGGTATCATCTTCGGATGGGTCCCTGAGCGATTCAGCAATGAACTTGCTCCCGACGGCCACTACTCCTCAGCCCGTGGATGACACAGAGGTGTTGTCCTGAAGGCTCCTAGAGCGGGGGGAGGTGACTCTGGAGACGCCCCGGGGTGGAATTCCAGATGTCGGACATGCGGGGTTCAAGATCCCCGCGGATCGTGTCGATGAGAGCCGCAGTAAGCCGGGCTCTCAGCCGAACACTGTTCCGGAACCTGGGATGGTTCCGGACTCAGGCGGGCAGCCCCTCGTTAGGGAGGGCGAGCCGTCCGTGCCGAGGACTTCCGCTACGCTCGAGGCATCGGATTATCTGATGGAAGCGCTGCACGACGCTTCCATGGATGAAGAGCATCGTACTCTTATGAGTGCGGTGATTCAGAAGGTTTTGTCCGCCAAGAGCGTACTAACCGAAGCTTGCACCAGCATCCTGACAGGCTTTGAGGTAAGTAATAAAAATGTGTGAAACTACCACCCGATAGGTAGTAGCCCCTGATACTCTATTCGGTGTTCAGAAAGAAAAGCCAAACAGAGGGTCAATTATAATCCGCGGGAGCCTAATAGTAAGTGTGTATGTGAATGAGCAGGCTGTGCTGCTTGCCGCTGCTATCCGCACAGCCGAGGTCACCGGACTAAAGCGGGACCTGGAGCAGGCGCAGGGAGAGCTCGACCTCACGAAGAGGCAGCTCGAAGAGAACAAAGGTGAGTGATTCCCCGCTCTCATGTAATGAAGGATAGATACACTTGGTTATTCTAACGACGAAGCGTCGTGACTGCGTAACAGGGGCCACCACCAAAGTGGTGTCCCTGAAGAAAGCGCTGTCCGAGGCCGAAGACAAGGCGGCCTTGGAATGCAAGGAGCGCGCAAAGCAAGATGCTAAAGTCAGTGAGGTACAGCAAGAGCTACAGGAACTCGGCAAGAAGTTCAAGTCTGTGGAGCATGATCTTAAAATGAAAGAGGCCGAGCTTGTGAAGGCCCTTGCCAGTATGAAAGACACCAAGGCCGAAGCTGACAAGGCATAGCAGGAAATCCAGGTGGCCAAGAAGATAGCGGCGGGTAAGACATTCTTTATGCAAAGCAAACATGTGGAGGAGGCGTTTCTTTTACTTAGCCGAATTCGGAGCTCTCCAGGGGTATTCGCAGATCTGCCACGCAGCATCTCAGACGCCGCGGAGTTCTACCGTACCGAGGAGGGGAGCTCCACGGAGAAGCTGTTCTGGTCCCAGTATGCTGGGGCCAAACACCCAATGCCTCTGAGTGACCTGGTGAGCCCCTGCCCACTAGCTACTTCGGCCTGATCAAGCGGATGGTGAACGCCTGTCCACGGCTGATACGTCTCCAACGTATCTATAATTTTTGATTGCTCCATGCTACTTTATCTACTGTTTTGGACTATATTGGGCTTTATTTTCCACTTTTATATTATTTTTGGGACTAACCTATTAACCGGAGGCCCAGCCCAGAATTGCTGTTTTTTTGCCTATTTCAGTGTTTCGAAGAAACATAATATCAAACGGAGTCCAAACGGAATGAAACCTTCGGAAACGTGATTTTCTCACCGAACGTGATCCAGGAGACTTGGACGCTACTCCAAGAAGTAACAGAGGCGGTCATGAGGGTGGGGGGAGCGCCCCCCTAGGGCACGCCCCCTGCCTCATGGCCCCCTGTTGCTCCACCGACGTACTCCTTCCTCCTATATATACCTACGTACCCCCAAACGATCAGAAGAGGAGCCAAAAACCTAATTCCACCGCCGCAACCTTCTGTATCCACGAGATCCCATCTTGGGGCCTGTTCCGGAGCTCCGCTAGAGGGGGAATCCTCCACGGAGGGCTTCTACATCAACACCATAGCCCCTCCGATGAAGTGTGAGTAGTTTACTTCAGACCTTCGGGTCCATAGCTAGTAGCTAGATGGCTTCTTCTCTCTTTTTGGATCTCAATACAATGTTCTCCCTCTCTCTCATGGAGATCTATTCGATGTAATCTTCTTTTTGCGATGTGTTTGTTGAGAATGATGAATTGTGGGTTTATGATCCAGCTTATCTATGAATAATATTTGAATCTTCTCTGAATTCTTTTATGTATGATTGAGTTATCTTTGCAAGTCTCTTCGAATTATCCGTTTAGTTTGGCCAACTAGATTGGTAGTTCTTGCAATGGGAGAAGTGCTTAGCTTTGGGTTCAATCTTGCGGTGTCCTTTCCCAGTGACAGAAGGGGCAGCAAGGCACGTATTGTATTGTTGCCATTGAGGATAACAAGATGTTTTTTTATCATATAGCATGAATTTATCCCTCTACATCATGTCATCTTGCTTAAGGCGTTACTCTGTTTTTAACTTAATACTCTAGAAGCATGCTGGATAGTGGTCGATGAGTGGAGTAATAGTAGTAGATCCAGAATCATTTCGGTCTACTTGTCTTGGACGTGATGCCTATATACATGATCATACCTAGATATACTCATAACTATGCTCAATTCTATCAATTGCTCAACAGTAATTTGTTCACCCACCGTAGAATATCTATGCTCTTGAGAGAAGCCACTAGTGAAACCTATGGCCCCCGGGTCTATTCTCATCATATCAATCTCCATTACTTTATTACTTGCTTTGTTTTTTACTTTGCCTTTTACTTTTCACTTTGCATCTATATACCAAAAATACCAAAAAATATTATTTATCATCTCTATCAGATCTCACTCTCATAAGTGACGGTGAATGAATTGACAACCCCTAATCGCGTTGGTTGCGAGGAGCTATCGTTTTGTGTAGGTACGAGGGACTTGTGCGTGGTCTCCTACTGGATTGATACCTTGATTCTCAAAAACTGAGGGAAATACTTACGCTACTTTGCTGCATCATCCTCTCCTCTTCGGAGAAATCCAACGCAGTGCTCAAGAGGTAGCAAGAAGAATTTCTGGCGCCGTTGCCGGGGAGGTCTTCGCTCAAGTCAAGACATACCAAGTACCCATCACAAACCCATATCCCTCGCATTTACATTATTTGCCATTTTCCTCTTGTTTTCCTCTCCCCCACTTCACCCTTGCCGTTTTATTCGCCCTCTCTTTCCCAATCTCGTCCTCTCTTTTTCGCTTGCCCTTTCATTTGCTCGTTTGGTTGGAATAGACGCTTATTTATTACTAATCAGAAGCTAAGATCTATGGATCCTCATCCACTTGCTAATCTTTTTAAGAGATCCAATTATGATGAACAAATTGCTAGTGAGTTTTGTGCACAAGATTATCTTTATGAAGTTTTGCTTGAAATTCGTGAATCTGAAAATTGTGATGAAGAACTTTATGAAGTGATTCGCGATAGATCTTTGAATAAAAAGCATGATTGCAATGATTTTACTATAAATTCTCTTGATCTCAATTGTGCTAATAATACACAAAACTCTAAGCTTGGGGATGCTAGTTTTGCTATGTCTACTACTTGTTTCAATGATCATGATTGGGGTGATTCTTCTTATAATCTTGAAAATTTATTTAAGCCCCATGATGAATATGAGATTGATAATAGTGTTTGCAATAATATGGAAAGTGGGTTTGGCAGAGTGTCAACTTTAGATCCCACATATTTGGAGTATGGTCAATCTTATGATATTGTTGATAAAAGTGGGTTCGGAAAGGTCATGACCTTAGTTAATGATAATCCCACTATCTTGGAAGAGTGTCAACTTTGCATGCATGTGGATCATGTTGAGAATATGTTTTGTGATATCTATTTTTTTGAATTTGTTTATGATCCCACATGTAATTATTATGAGAGAGGGAAATATGGTTGTAGAAATTTTCATGTTACAAATTTACCTCTCGTTATGTTTAGATTGCTATTGTTTCTTTCCACTTCCTTGCATATGCTAATTTTTGCTTGCCATGATAATTTGTTTGCTTATAAAATGCCTATGCATAGGAAGTATGTTAGACTTAGATGTGTTTATGACGTGTTTTATGATGCTCTCTTTGTGCTTCAATTCTTGTCTTTCATGTGAGCATCATTAAAATTATCAATGCCTGGCTAAAAAGGCTTTAAAGAAAAGTGCTTGTTGGGAGACAACCCAATATTTTTCCTTGCTGTTATTCAATAAATCTTCCATCTAGCCTATGTTTGGATGTGGTTTTATGTTTTAATTAGTGTTTGTGCCAAGTAGAACCTATAGGATAACCTACAATGATAGTTGATTTGATTCTGCTGAAAAACAGAAACTTTGCGCTCACGAATATAATTTTGTTAAATCACAGAAACGAGATTTTGCATTGATTCTTTTTTCTTCTGTTCAATAAACAAATTTTCAGGAGTTCCTATTTTGGTAGGAGTTTTAGAGTTCCAGAAGTTTGCGTTAGTTACCTATTACTACAGACTGTTCTATTTTTGACAGATTCTGTTTTGCGTGTGTTGTTTGCTTATTTTGATGAATCTATGGCTAGTAAAATAGTTTATAATACATAGAGAAGTTGGAATACAGTAGGTTTAACACCAATATAAATAAAGAATGAGTTCATTACAGTACCTTAAAGTAGTCTTTTGTTTTCCTTCTCTAACGGAGCTCACGAGATTTCTATTGAGTTTTGTGTTGTGAAGTTTTCAAGTTTTGGGTGAATTCTTTTGATGGATTATGGAACAAGGAGTGGCAAGAGCCTAAGCTTGGGGATGCCCATGGCACCCCCAAGATAATCCAAGGACACCAAAAAGTCAAATCTTGGGGATGCCCCAGAAGGCATCCCCTCTTTTGTCTACTTCCATCGGTAATTTACTTGGAGCTATATTTTTATTCACCACATGATATGTGTTTTGCTTGGAGCGTCTTGTATTATTTGCATCTTTGCTTGTTAGTTTACCACAATCATCCTTGTTGTACACACCTTTTGAGAGAGCCATACATGAATTGGAATTTGCTAGAATACTCTATGTGCTTCACTTATATCTTTTGAGCTTGATAGTTTTGCTCATAGTGCTTCACTTATATCTTTTGAGCATGATAATTTTTGCTCTAGTGCTTCACTTAGATTTTTAGAGCACGGTGGTGGATTTGTTTTAAAGAAACTATTGATCTCTCATGCTTCACTTAGATTATGTTGAGAGTCTTTAATAGCATGGTAATTTGCTTAATATTAATATACTTGGTATTCAAGATATGTGAAACTTTCTTTTGAGTGCGTTGAATACTAAGATAAGTTTGATGCTTGATAATTGTTTTGAGATATGGAGGTGATAATATCAAAGTCGTGCTAGTTGAGTAATTGTGAATTTGAGAAATGATTGTGTTGAAGTTTGCAAGTCCCGTAGCATGCACGTATGGTTAAAGTTGTGTGACAAATTTGAAACATGAAGTGTACCTGGCTTGTGTATCCTTATGAGTGGCGGTCGGGGACGAGCGATGGTCTTTTCCTACCAATCTATCCCCCTAGGAGCATGCGCGTAGTACTTGATTTTTGATGACTTCTAAATTTTTTCAATAAGTATATGAGTTCTTTTGACTAATGTTGAGTCCATGGATTATACACACTTTTACATTTTCGCCATTGCTAGCCTCTTCGGTACCGTGCATTGCCCTTTCTCACCTTGAGAGTTGGTGCAAACTTTGCCGGTGCATCCAAACCCCGTGATACGATACGATCTATCACACATAAACCTCCTTATATCTTCCTCAAAACAGCCACCATACCTACCTATCATGGCATTTCCATAGCCATTCCGAGATATATTGCCATGCAACTTCCATCATCATATTCATGACATACATTACTTTTGTCATATTGCCATTGCATGATCATGTAGTTGACATCGTATTTGTGGCAAAGCCACCATGCATTATTTTTCATACATGTCACTCTTGATTCATTGCACCATCCTGGTACACCGCCGGAGGCATTCATATAGAGTCATATCTTGTTCTAGTTTCGAGTTGTAATCCTTATGTTATGATCAATAGAAGTGTGATGATCATCATTATTACAGCATTGTCCCAAAAAAAAGGGAAAAAAAGAAAGGCCAAAAAGAAAAAAAAAGAAAGGCCAAAGAAAAAAAAGAAAAAAGAAGAAAGGGGCAATGCTACTATTTCTTTTTCCACACTTGTGCTTCAAAGTAGCACCTTGTTCTTCATGTAGTGAGTCTCATATATTGTGCTTCAAAGTAGCACCTTGTTCTTCATGTAGTGAGTCTCGTAAGTTTTCTTTTTATACTAGTGGGAATTTTTCATTATAGAACTTGTCTTGTATATTCCTACGATGGGCTTCCTCAAATGCCCTAGGTCTTTCATGAGCAAGCGAGTTGGATGCACACCCACTAGTTTTCTTTTGTTGAGCATACATAGCTCTAGTGCATCTGTTGCATGGCAATCCCTACTCCTCATGTTGACATCAATTCATGGGCATCTCCATAGCCCGTTTATTATCCTCGTCAATGTGAGACTTTCTCCTTTTTTGTCTTCTCCACACAATCCCCATCATCATATTCTATTACCCCCATAGTGCTATATCCATGGCTCACGCTCATGTATTGCGTGAAGGTTGAAAAGTTTGAGATTATTTAAGTATGAAACAATTGCTTGGCTTGTCATCGGGGGTATAGAAGTTGGGAACATCTTTGTGTGACGAAAATGAAGCATAGCCTAACTATATGATTTTGTAGGGATGAACTTTCTTTTGCCATGCTATTTTGAGAAGACATGATTGCTTTGATTAGTATGCTTGAAGTATTATTATGTTTATGTGAATATGAACTTTTTTCTTGAATCTTTCGGATCTGAATATTCATGCCACAATTAAGAAGATTTACATTGAAATTATGCCAAAGTATCACTCTGCATCAAAAATTCTCTTTTTATCATTTACCTACTCGAGGACGAGCAGGAATTAAGCTTGGGGATGCCTGATACGTCTCCACCGTATCTATAATTTTTGATTGCTCCATGCTACTTTATCTATTGTTTTGGACTATATTGGGCTTTATTTTCCACTTTTATATCATTTTTGGGACTAACCTATTGACCGAAGGCCCAGACCAGAGTTGCTGTTTTTTTGCCTATTTCAGTGTTTCGAAGAAACGGAATATCAAACGGAGTCCAAATGGAATGAAACCGTCAGAAACGTGATTTTCTCACCGAACGTGATCCAGGAGACTTGGACCCTACTCCAAGAAGTAACAGAGGCGGTCACGAGGGTGGGGGCGCGCCCCCCCTAGGGCGCACCCCCTGCCTCGTGGCCCCCCTGTTGCTCCACCGACGTACTCCTTCCTCCTATATATACCTACGTACCCCCAAACGATTAGAAGAGGAGCCAAAACCCTAATTCCACCGCCGCAACCTTCTGTATCCACGAGATCCCATCTTGGGGCCTGCTCCGGAGCTCCCCCGGAGGGGGCATCTACCACGGAGGGCTTCTACATCAACACCATAGCCCCTCCGATGAAGTGTGAGTAGTTTACTTCAGACCTTTGGGTCCATAGCTAGTAGCTAGATGGCTTCTTCTCTATTTTTGGATCTCAATACAGTGTTCTCCCCCTCTCTCGTGGAGATCTATTCGATGTAATCTTCTTTTTGCGGTGTGTTTGTTGAGATCGATGAATTGTGGGTTTATGATCCAGCTTATCTATGAATAATATTTGAATCTTCTCTGAATTCTTTTATGTATGATTGAGTTATCTTTGCAAGTCTCTTCGAATTATCCGTTTGGTTTGGCCAACTAGATTGGTAGTTCTTGCAATGGGAGAAGTGCTTAGCTTTGGGTTCAATCTTGCGGTGTCCTTTCCCAGTGACACAAGGGGCAGCAAGGCACGTATTGTATTGTTGCCATTGAGGATAACAAGATGGTTTTTTTATCATATTGCATGAATTTATCCCTCTACATCATGTCATCTTGCTTAAGGCGTTACTCTGATTTTAACTTAATACTCTAGATGCATGCTGGATAGCGGTCGATGAGTGGAGTAATAGTAGTAGATGCAGAATCGTTTCGGTCTACTTGTCTTGGACGTGATGCCTATATACATGATCATACCTAGATATACTCATAACTATGCTCAATTCTATCAATTGCTCAACAGTAATTTGTTCACCCACTGTAGAATATCTGTGCTCTTGAGAGAAGCCACTAGTGAAACCTATGGCCCCGGGGTCTATTCTCATCATATCAATCTCCATTACTTTATTACTTGCTTTGTTTTTACTTTGCCTTTTACTTTTCACTTTGCATCTATATACCAAAAATACCAAAAAATATTATTTATCATCTCTATCAGATCTCACTCTTGTAAGTGACTGTGAAGGGATTGACAACCCCTAATCGCATTGGTTGCGAGGAGCTATCATTTTGTGTAGGTACGAGGGACTTGTGCGTGGTCTCCTACTGGATTGATACCTTGGTTCTCAAAAACTGAGGGAAATACTTACGCTACTTTGCTGCATCATCCTCTCCTCTTCGGGGAAATCCAACGCAGTGCTCAAGAGGTAGCGGCGGCTTGAAGTTATCAAGCGATCCGTTTGCATTGAGGGTGCCCGCCGGGCCTTTGCCTGCACGAAGGTGCATTGGGGCAAGCTGGATGCGAAGAAGCTGGTGAAGGATGGGCCGCCGGAGGGAAGGCGCATCGCTATCCTGAGAAGTATTACGATGGCATTATGAAGGGCGCTTGTCTTGTGGCCGATGAATGTACCAAGGACAAGATCTTTGACTAAATGTACCTCTGTTACTGTTGTAATTTAAAGACGAAGTTAATTGTGCTATGTAGCACTGTTTGATTTAAAATATTACCTTCTGTGCAGCTGTTTATAGAATTCTGTAAGTAGGCCAATCGTCGGCTTCCGCCCCCACGTAACTAGTACCGGGGTGTTCCTAGAAAAACCCGGATACTCTTTATCCAAATTTTTGGCCCCTTAAGGAGGTATCTGGCGCAGCAAACAAGGCAATCGGACTATGCGGCTTTATAACTTTCACTTAGCCATAGAAGTCTATAATTTTAAATTTCGGTGAAGCCCCTAGAATTCGGAGGGATGAATTGGGGCGCTATATACGCCTAAATCGGACGAGGCTGATTCATCGCCTTCAGCGGAAAAAAACTTTAAGCATTTTAAGACCTCTCGAACAGCGACCAGCTCTCGCCGCATCATGCCGGTCAGTTTTCGGCTTTCTCTACTGAGGTGCTCGTCCGTAAGAACCGGGACACAATCGCAATAGTTCTCCTTGCGCTACCTTAGCCGATATAACGGAACGTAAGGTACCAAAACAAGGGAGTCGGGCAAATGCAACTATTGACCCAAGATGTGATTCGGAGCTGATGCATATAGTGCTATAAGTTCGGGGTGCCGCACTGATGAAAGTGTTCGGACTTGCTTTGCCGTATTATGAGGCGCTATATGAAACCCCTGGCAAACTAATCGCACCAAGGTGTACGGATGCAATATTAAATAAATATTTGCAAGAAAAATGCGCAAATAAGAATAATAAGCTGACGCTATATATTATCTCCCATTGATAAATAATACGTTTAAGCGTATGTTTACCATGGTAGCATTTAAGCAGAAGTAAATAGGACTATTTAACATGTCCTATCCAAGGGCAGGCTGCGTGTAGGTATGTAAAACAGGTATAACGATCGTGAACAGATTCCACCTGGGTATTTCCTTTTGTGTGCAAAGCCTGTTTCCTCCTTGGTTTTCTCTCCTATGTAAGTCCGACAATCCGGCTCTTCTGGAGAGGCTGCTTCTAGAGAAATGTCCTAAAAAATAAAAAGGGAGGTTTATGAAGGTATGTGGCGGTTATACCGCGTTGTTGACTGAGTCACTGCTGCGCCTCCGCCTACGCCCATGGTATTTTGAGTGCGTAATTATGTACGCGTGGCTCCGATGCTGCTTTGATGGGGTTTGAGGGGAAGCCGGACTGCTAGTCGCGCTCTTGGCGTGCCTGATGATCCTGTTGTGGGGTGCTCCGGACTCGCTTGACGGCGCTCGAAGTTGTTGTCGTCGGATTGGTTTGTCGGAGGAGGTCGCATTGTACTTCTACCGCGAGGGCTGCAGTATGCTCTTCTGTTCAGAGAGAGCGGTCCATGTTTTCGTTGACTGTTACGACCCCGTGCAGTCCTGGCATCTTGAGCTTGAGGTATGCGTAATGTGGTACCACATTGAATCTAGCGAATGCGGTTCGTCCCAGCAGTGCGTGGTCACCACTGCGGAAGGGGACGATATCAAAGATTAACTCTTCGCTTCGGAAGTTATCCGGATATCCAAAGACCACTTCCGATGTTATAGAGCCCGTGCAACGGGCCTCTACTCCAGGAATTACACCTTTAAAGGTGGTTTTGGTGGGCTTGATCCTTGAAGGGTCGATGCCCATTTTGTTCACTGTGTCCTGAGAAAGTAGGTTCAAGCTGCTGCCGCCGTCCATGAGGACTCGCGTGAGGTGGAATCCGTCGATGATTGGGTCAAGGACCAATGCGGCTGAGCCGCCGTAACGGATGCTAGTAGGGTGATCCCTACGATCAAAGGTGATCGGACAAGCTGACCATGGGTTGAATTTGGGGGCGACTGGCTCCATCGCATAGACGTCCCGTAGTGCTCGCTTTCGTTCCCGCTTGTGAATATGAGTGGCGTAGATCATGTTGACCGTTTTCACCTTGGGGGGGGGGGGATTTCTTCTGTCCCCCCGTGTTCGGGCGCCGGGGCTCTTCGTCATCGTCGTTATGCAGCCCCTTGTCCTTGTTTTCGGTGTTTATTTTGCCGGCCTATTTGAACACCCAGGAGTCTCTGTTGGTGTGGTTGGCTGGCTTGTCCGGGGTGCCATGAATTTGGCACGAGCGCTCCAGTATACGGTCCAAACAGGAAGGTCCCTGATTGTTTCCTTTGAACGGCTTCTTCCACTGACCGGACTTGGATCCGCTCAATCCGGCGTTGACTGCCGTGTCTTTAGTGTTGTCGCCGTTGTTCCGTCGCTTATGTGTGTTGCACCGTGGCTTGCCGTTATTGTCGCAGACATCCAAAGTGCCAGAGTGTGGCGTAGTGCTTCTGCGAGCCAACCAACTGTCCTTGCCCGCGCAAAAGCGGTTCATTAGTGTTGTGAGAGCTGCCATGGACTTGGGTTTTTCCTGGCCGAGGTGTTGGGCGAGCCACTCGTCATGGATATTATGCTTAAAAGCCGCCAGGGCTTCGGCGTCTGGACAATCGACAATTTGGTTCTTTTTAGTTAGGAACCGAGTCCAGAATATCCTGGCTGACTCTCCGGGCTGTTGAGTAATGTGGCTCAAGTCATCGGTGTCCGGTGGTCGCACATATGTGCCGTGGAAGTTGTCCAGGAATGCGTCTTCCAGGTTTTCCCAACTGCCAATGGAATTTGCTAGCAGGCTGTTCAGCTGATACGTCTCCAACGTATCTATAATTTTTGATTGCTCCATGCTACTTTATCTACTGTTTTAGGCAATATTGGGATTTATTATCCACTTTTATATTATTTTTGGGACTGACCTATTAACCGGAGGCCCAACCCAGATTTGCTGTTTTATGCCTATTTCAGTGTTTCGAGGAAAAGGAATATTAGACGGAGTCAAAACGGAACGAAATCAATTGGAGAAGTTATTTTTGGAAGGAAAGCAACCCAGGGAACTTGGAGTGCACGTCAGGGGAGATACGGTCTGCCCACGAGGGTGGGGGGAGCGCCCACCCCCCAGGCGCGCCCCTACCTCTTGGGGCCCCCGTAGCTCCACCGACGTACCCCCTCCACCCATATATACCTACGTATCCTTAAACTTCCAGAACGGAAGATAGATCAGGAGTTCCGCCACCGCAAGCCTCTATAGCCACCAAAAACCTCTTTGGAGCCCTTCCCGGCACCCTGCCGGAGGGGGATCCTTCACCGGTGGCCATCTTCATCATCCCGGCGCTATCCATGACGAGGAGGGAGTAGTTCACGCTCGGGGCTGAGGGTATGTACCAGTAGCTATGTGTTTGATCTCTCTCTCTCTCTCTCTCTCTCTATCTCTCGTGTTCTCTCTTGTGTTCCCTCTATGGCACGATCTTGATGTATCCCGAACTTTGCTATTATAGTTGGATCTTATGATGTTTCTCCCCCTCTACTCTGTTGTGATGAATTGAGTTTCCCCTTTGAAGTTATCTTATCGGATTGAGTCTTTATGAGAACACTTGATGTATGTCTTGCCGTGATTATCTGTGGTGACAATTGTTGGGGAACGTAGTAATTTCAAAAAATTTCCTACGCACACGCAAGATCATGGTGATGACATAGCAACGAGAGGGGAGAGTGTTGTCCACGTACCCTCGTAGACCGTAAGCGGAAGCGTTATGGCAACACGGTTGATGTAGTCATACGTCTTCACGATCCGACCGATCCAAGTACCGAACGTAGGGCACCTCCGAGTTCAGCACACGTTCAGCTCGATGACGATCCCCGGGCTCTGATCCAGCAAAGCTTCGAGGATGAGTTCTGTCAGCATGACGGCGTGGTGACGATGATGATGTTCTACCGGCGCAGGGCTTCGCTAAACTCCGTGATGATATGACCGAGGTGGAATATGGTGGAGGGGGGCATCGCACACGGCTAAGGAACGATCCGTAGATCAACTTGTGTGTCCTAGGGTGCCCCCCCCCGCCCCCGTATATAAAGGAACAAGGGGGGAGGCCGGCCGGCCCTTGTGGGCGCGCCAAGGAGGAGGAGTCCTCCTCCTAGTAGGAGTAGGACTCCCCCTTTCCTACTCCTACTAGGAGGGGGAAAGGAAGGGGGAGAGGGAGAAGGAAAGAGGGGGGCGCCGCCCCCCCTCCTAGTCCAATTCGGACCAGAGGGGGAGGGGGCACGCGGCCCATGCTGGCCACCCCTCTCTCACTCCACTAAGGCCCATAAGGCCCATTACTCTCCCGGGGGGGTTCCGGTAACCCTTCGGCACTTCGGTTTTCTCCGAAAACGCCCGGAACACTTCCGGTGTCCGAATATAGCCGTCCAATATATCAATCTTTATGTCTCGACCATTTCGAGACTCCTCTTCATGTCTGTGATCACATCCGGGACTCCGAACAAACTTCGGTACATCAAAACTTATAAACTCATAAAACTGTCATCGTAACATTAAGCGTGCGGACCCTACGGGTTCGAGAACTATGTAGACATGACCTAGAACTATTCTCGGTCAATAAACAATAGCGGAACCTGGATGCCCGTATTGGTTCCTACATATTCTACGAAGATCTTTATCGGTCAAACCGCATAACAACATACGTTGTTCCCTTTGTCATCGGTATGTTACTTTCCCGAGATTCGATTGTCGGTATCCAATACCTAGTTCAATCTCGTTACCGGCAAGTCTCTTTACTCGTTTACGTAATGCATCATTCCGTAACTAACTCATTAGTTACATTGCTTGCAAGGCTTATAGTGATGTGCATTACCGAGAGGGCCCAGAGATACCTCTCCGACAATCGGAGTGACAAAACCTAATCTCGAAATATGCCAACTCTACATGTACCTTTGGAGACACCTGTAGTACTCCTTTATAATTACCCAGTTACGTTGTGACGTTTGGTAGCACCCAAAGTGTTCCTCCGGTAAACGGTAGTTGCATAATCTCATAGTTACAAGAACATGTATAGGTCATGAAGAAAGCAATAGCAATATACTAAACGATCAAGTGCTAGGCTAACGGAATGGTTCATGTCAATCACATCATTCTCCTAATGATGTGATCCCATTAATCAAATGACAACACATGTCTATGGTTAGGAAACATAACCATCTTTGATTAATGAGCTAGTCAAGTAGAGGCATACTAGTGACTATATGTTTGTCTATGTATTCACACATGTATTTTGTTTCCGGTTAATACAATTCTAGCATGAATAATAAACATTTATCATGATATGAGGAAATAAATAATAACTTTATTATTGCCTCTAGGGCATATTTCCTTAAGTCTCCCACTTGCACTAGAGTCAATAATCTAGATTACACAGTAATGATTCTAACACCCATGGAGTCTTGGTGCTGATCATGTTTTGCTCGTGAGAGAGGCTTAGTCAGTGGGTCTGCAACATTCAGATCCGTATGTATCTTGCAAATCCCTATGTCTCCCACTTGGACTTGGTCCCGGATGGAATTGAAGCGTCTCTTGATGTGCTTGGTCCTCTTGTGAAATCTGGATTCCTTTGCCAAGGCAATTGCACCAGTATTGTCACAGAAGATCTTCATTGGTCCCGATGCACTAGGTATGACACCTAGATCAGAAATGAACTCCTTCATCCAGACTCCTTCATTTGCTGCTTCTGAAGCAGCTATGTACTCCGCTTCACATGTAGATCCCGCCACGACGCTTTGTTTAGAACTGCACCAACTTACAGCTCCACCGTTTAATAAAAACACGTATCCGGTTTGCGATTTAGAATCGTCCAGATCAGTGTCAAAGCTTGCATCGACGTAACCATTTACGACTAGCTCGTTGTCACCTCCATATACGAGAAACATATCCTTAGACCTTTTCAGGTATTTCAGGATGTTCTTGACCACTGTCCAGTGATCCACTCCTGGATTACTTTGGTACCTTCCTGCCAATCTTATTGCTAAGCATATGTCAGGTTTGGTACACAGCGTTGCATACATGATAGAGCCTATGGCTGAAGCATAGGGAACATCTTTCATTTTCCTTCTATCTTCTGCTGTGGTCGGGCATTGAGTTTGACTCAACTTCACACCTTGTAGCACGGGCAAGAACCCTTTCTTTGCCTGATCCATTTTGAACTTTTTCAAAATTTTATCAAGGTATGTGCTTTGTGAAAGTCCTATTAAGCGTCTTGATCTATCTCTATAAATCTTGATGCCCAATATGTAAGTAGCTTCACCGAGGTCTTTGATTGAAAAACTCTTCTTCAAGTATCCCTTTATGCTATCCAAAAATTCTATATCATTTCCAATTAATAATATGTCATCTACATATAATATCAGAAATGCTACAGAGCTCCCACTCACTTTCTTGTAAATACAGGCTTCTCCAAAAGTTTGTATAAAACCATATGCTTTGATCACACTATCAAAGCGCTTATTCCAACTCCGAGATGCTTGCACCAGTCCATAAATGGATCGCTGGAGCTTGCACACTTTGTTAGCACCTTTTGGATCAACAAAACCATCTGGCTGCATCATATACAACTCTTCTTCTAGAAATCCATTCAAGAATGCAGTTTTGAAATCCATTTGCCAAATTCCATAATCATGAAATGCAGCAATAGCTAACATGATTCGGACAGACTTAAGCATCGCTACGGGTGAGAAAGTCTCATCGTAGTCAACCCCTTGAACTTGTCGAAAACCTTTTGCAACAAGTCGAGCTTTATAGACAGTTACATTAACATCAGTGTCAGTCTTCTTCTTAAAGATCCATTTATTCTCAATGGCTTGCCGATCATCGGGCAAGTCAACCAAAGTCCATACTTTGTTTTCATACATGGATCCCATCTCAGATTTCATGGCTTCTAGCCATTTTGCGGAATCTGGGCTCATCATCGCTTCCTCATAGTTCGTAGGTTCATCATGGTCAAGTAACATGACTTCCAGAACAGGATTACCGTACCACTCTGGTGCGGATCTTACTCTGGTAGACCTATGAGGTTCAGTAGAAACTTAATCTGAAATTTCATGATCAATATCATTAGCTTCCTCACTAATCGGTGTAGTTGTCACAGGAACCGGTTCTTGTGATGAACTACTTTCCAATAAGGGAGCAGATACAGTTATCTCATCAAGTTCTACTTTCCTCCAACTCACTTCTTTCGAGAGGAACTCCTTCTCTAGAAAGGATCCGATTTTAGCAACGAAAATCTTGCCCTCAGATCTATGATAGAAGGTGTACCCAATAGTCTCTTTTGGGTATCCTATGAAGACACATTTCTCCGATTTAGGTTCGAGCTTATCTGGTTGAAGTTTCTTCACATAAGCATCGCAACCCCAAACTTTAAGAAACGACAACTTTGGTTTCTTGCCAAACTACAGTTCATAAGGCGTCGTCTCAACGGATTTTGATGGTGCCCTATTTAACGTGTATGCGACCGTCTCTAAAGCATAACCCCAGAACGATAGCGGTAAATCAATAAGAGACATCATAGATCGCACCATATCTAGTAAAGTATGATTACGACGTTCGGACACACCATTTCGTTGTGGTGTTCCGGGTGGCGTGAGTTGCGAAACTATTCCGCATTATTTCAAATGTAAACCAAACTCGTAACTCAAATATTCTCCTCCACGATCAGATCGTAGAAACTTTATTTTCTTGTTAAGATGATTTTCCACTTCACTCTGAAATTCTTTGAACTTTTCAAATGTTTCAGACTTGTGTTTCATTAAGTAGATATACCCATATCTACTCAAATCATCGGTGAAGGTGAGAAAATAACGATACCCGCCGCGAGCCTCAACATTCATTGGACCACAAACATCAGTATGAATGATTTCCAACAAATCAGTTGCTCGCTCCATAGTTCCGGAGAACGGCGTTTTAGTCATCTTGCCCATGAGGCACGGTTCGCAAGTACCAAGTGATTCATAATCAAGTGATTCCAAAAGCCCATCAGTATGGAGTTTCTTCATGCGCTTTACACCGATATGACCTAAACGGCAGTGCCACAAATAAGTTGCACTATCATTATCAATTCTGCATCTTTTGGTTTCAACACTATGAATATGTGTATCACTACTATCGAGATTTAATAAAAATAGACCACTCTTCAAGGGTGCATGACCATAAAAGATATTACTCATATAAATAGAACAACCATTATTCTCTGATTTAAATGAATAACCGTCTCGCATCAAACAAGATCCAGATATAATGTTCATGCTCAATGCTGGCACCAAATAACAATTATTTAGGTCTAAAACTAATCCCGATGGTAGATGTAGAGGTAGCGTGCCGACCGCGATCACATCGACTTTGGAACCATTTCCCACGCGCATTGTCACCTCGTCCTTAGCCAATCTTCGCTTAATCCGTAGTCCCTGTTTTGAGTTGCAAATATTAGCAACAGAACCAGTATCAAATACCCAGCTGCTACTACGAGCATTAGTAAGGTACACCTCAATAACATGTATATCACATATACCTTTGTTCACTTTGCCATCCTTCTTATCCGCCAAGTACTTGGGTCAGTTCCACTTCCAGTGTCTAGTCTGCTTGCAGTAGAAGCAGTCAGTTTCAGGCTTAGGTCCAGACTTGGGTTTCTTCTCTTGAGGAGAAACTTGTTTTCTGTTCTTCTTGAAGTTCCCCTTCTTCTTCCCTTTGCCCTTTTTCTTGAAACTGGTGGTCTTGTTAACCATCAACACTTGATGCTCCTTTTTGATTTCTACCTCCGCGGCTTTTAGCATTGCGAAGAGCTTGGGAATAGTCTTGTCCATCCCTTGCATATTATAGTTCATCACGAAGCTCTTGTAGCTTGGTGGCAGTGATTGAAGAATTCTGTCAATGACACTATCATCAGGAAGATTAACTCCTAGTTGAATCAAGTGATTATTATACCCAGACATTTTGAGTATGTGTTCACTGACAGAACTATTCTCCTCCATCTTGCAGCTATAGAACTTATTGGAGACTTCATATCTCTCAATCCGGGCATTTGCTTGAAATATTAACTTCAACTCCTAGAACATCTCATATGCTCCATGACGTTCAAAACATCGTTGAAGACCCGGTTCTAAGCCGTAAAGCATGGCACACTGAACTATCGAGTAGTCATCAGCTTTGCTCTGCCAGACGTTCTTAACGTCGTCAGTTGCATCAGCAGCAGGCCTGGCACCCAGCAGTGCTTCCAGGACGTAATTCTTCTGTGCAGCAATGAGGATAATCCTCAGGTTACGGACCCAGTCCGTGTAATTGCTACCATCATCTTTCAACTTTGCTTTCTCAAGGAACGCATTAAAATTCAACGGAACAAGAGCACGAGCCATCTATCTACAACAAACATAGACAAGCAAAATACTATCAGGTACTAAGTTCATGATAAATTTAAGTTCAATTAATCATATTACTTAAGAACTCCCACTTAGACAGACATCTCTCTAGTCATCTAAGTGATCACGTGATCCAAATCAACTAAACCATGTCCGATCATCACGTGAGATGGAGTAGTTTCAATGGTGAACATCACTATGTTGATCATATCTACTATATGATTCACGTTCGACCTTTCGGTCTCCGTGTTTCGAGGCCATATCTGTATATGCTAGGCTCGTCAAGTTTAACCTGAGTACTCCGCGTGTGCAACTGTTTTGCACCCGTTGTATTTGAACGTAGAGCCTATCACACCCGATCATCACGTGGTGTCTCAGCACGAAGAACTTTCGCAACGGTGCATACTCAGGGAGAATACTTCTTGATAATTTAGTGAGAGATCATCTTAAAATGCTACCGTCAATCAAAGCAAGATAAGATGCATAAAGGATAAATATCACATGCAATCAATATAAGTGATATGATATGGCCATCATCATCTTGTGCTTGTGATCTCCATCTTCGAAGCACCGTCGTGATCACCATCATCACCGGCGCGACACCTTGATCTTCATCATAGCATCGTTGTCGTTACGCCATCTATTGCTTCTACGACTATCGCTACCGCTTAGTGATAAAGTAAAGCAATTACAGGGCGTTTGCATTTCATACAATAAAGCGACAACCATATGGCTCCTGTCAGTTGCCGATAACTTCGGTTACAAAACATGATCATCTCATACAATAAAATATAGCATCATGTCTTGACCATATCACATCACAACATGCCCTGCAAAAACAAGTTAGACGTCCTCTACTTTGTTGTTGCAAATTTTACGTGGCTGCTATGGGCTTAGCAAGAACCGTTCTTACCTACGCATCAAAACCACAACGATAGTTCGTCAAGTTAGTGCTGTTTTAACCTTCGCAACGACCGGGCATAGCCACACTCGATTCAGCTAAAGTGAGAGAGATAGACACCCGCCAGCCATCTTTAAGCACGAGTGCTCGTAACGGTGAAACCAGTCTCGCGTAAGCGTACGCGTAATGTCGGTCCGGGCCGCTTCATCTCACAATACTGCCGAACCAAAGTGTGACATGCTGGTAAGCAGTATGACTTGTATCGCCCACAACTCACTTGTGTTCTACTCGTGCATATGACATCTACGCATAAAACCAGGCTCGGATGCCACTGTTGGGGAACGTAGTAATTTCAAAAAAATTCCTACGCAAACTCAAGATCATGGTGATGACATAGCAACGAGAGGGGAGAGTGTTCTCCATGTACCCTCGTAGACCGTAAGCCGAAGCATTATGACAATGCGGTTGATGTAGTCGTACGTCTTCACGATCCGACCGATCCAAGCACCAAACGTACGGCACCTCCGAGTTCAGCACACGTTTAGCTCGATGACGATCCCCGGGCTCCGATCCAGCAAAGCTTCGGGGATGAGTTCCGTCAGCACGACGGCGTGGTGACGATGATGATGTTCTACCAGCGCAGGGCTTCGCCTAAACTCCGTGACGATATGACCGAGGTGGAATATGGTGGAGGGGGCACCGCACACGACTAAGGAACGATCTGTAGATCA
>NC_041385.1:398192369-398211094 GCF_002162155.2 Triticum dicoccoides | reverse complement strand
GAGGAGTCCTCCTCCTAGTAGGAGTAGGACTCCCCCTTTCCTACTCCTACTAGGAGGGGGAAAGGAAGGGCGAGAGGGAGAAGGAAAGAGGGGGGCGCCGCCCCCCTCCTAGTCCAATTCGGACCAGAGGGGGAGGGGGCACGCGGCCCATGCTGGCCACCCCTCTCTCTCTCCACTAAGGCCCATAAGGCCCATTACTCTCCCGGGGGGGGGGGTTCCGGTAACCCTTCGGCACTCCGGTTTTCTCCGAAAACGCCCGAAACACTTCTGGTGTCCGAATATAGCCGTCAAATATATCAATCTTTATGTCTCGACCATTTCGAGACTCCTCTTCATGTTCGTGATCACATCCGGGACTCCGAACAAACTTCGGTACATCAAAACTTATAAACTCATAAAACTGTCATCGTAACGTTAAGCGTGCGGACCCTACGGGTTCGAGAACTATGTAGACATGACCTAGAACTATTCTCGGTCAATAACCAATAGCGGAACCTGGATGCCCATATTGGTTCCTACATATTCTATGAAGATCTTTATCGGTCAAACCGCATAACAACATACGTTGTTCCCTTTGTCATCGGTATGTTACTTTCCCGAGATTCGATCGTCGGTATCCAGTACCTAGTTCAATCTCGTTACCGGCAAGTCCCTTTACTCATTTACGTAATGCATCATTCCGTAACTAACTCATTAGTTACATTGCTTGCAAGGCTTATAGTGATGTGCATTACCGAGAGGGCCCAGAGATACCTCTCCGACAATCGGAGTGACAAAACCTAATCTCGAAATATGCCAACTCAACATGTACCTTTGGAGACACCTGTAGTACTCCTTTATAATCACCCAGTTACGTTGTGACGTTTGGTAGCACCCAAAGTGTTCCTCCGGTAAACGGGAGTTGCATAATCTCATAGTTACAGGAACATATATAAGTCATGAAGAAAGCAATAGCAATATACTAAATGATCAAGTGCTAGCCTAACGGAATGGGTCATGTCAATCACATCATTGTCCTAATGATGTGATCCCATTAATCAAATGACAACACATGTCTATGGTTAGGAAACATAACCATCTTTGATTAATGAGCTAGTCAAGTAGAGGCATACTAGTGACTATATGTTTGTCTATGTATTCACACATGTATTATGTTTCCGGTTAATACAATTCTAGCATGAATAATAAACATTTATCATGATATGAGGAAATAAATAATAACTTTATTATTGCCTCTAGGGCATATTTCCTTCAACAATGGGATATCATGTGCCACTTGATGTATGTTTTGGTGATCAACTTGCGGGTTTCGTGACATTGGGAACCTATGCATAGGGGTTGGCACACGTTCTTGACTCTCCGGTAGAAACTTTGGGGCACTATTTGAAGTACTTTGCGTTGGTTGGATGAATTTGAGATTGTGTGATACATATCGTATAATCATGCCCACGGATACTTGAGGTGACAATGGAGTATCTAGGTGACATTAGGGTTTTGGTTGATTTGTGTCTTAAGGTGTTATTGTAGTACGAACTCTTTTATAGATTGATCCGAAAGAATAACTTTGAGGTGGTTTCGTACCCTACCATAATCTCTATGTTTGTTCTCCGCTATTAGTGGCTTTGGAGTGACTCTTTGTTGCATGTTGAGGGTTTGTTATGTTATCTATCTATGTTATTATTGTTAAGAGAACTTGCACTAGTGAAAGTATGAACCCTAGGCCTTGTTTCCTATCATTGCAATACCGTTTACGCTCACTTTTACCTTTAGTTACCTTGCCGTTTTTATATTTTCAGATTACAAAACCTATATCTACTATCTATTTTACACTTGTATCACCATCTCTTCGTCGAACTAGTGCACCTATACAATTTACCATTGTATTGGGTGTGTTGGGGACACAAGAGACTCTTTTATTTGGTTGCAGGGTTGTTTGAGAGAGACCATCTTCATCCTACGCCTCCTACGGATTGATAAACCTTAGGTCATCCACTTGAGGGAAATTTGCTACTGTCCTACAAACCTGTGCACTTGCAGGCCCAACAACGTCTACAAGAAGAAGGTTGTGTACTAGACATCAAGCTCTTTTCTAGCGCCGTTGCCGGGGAGGCTAGGTAAAGGGCACTCACTCACACCCCATCAACTAAGCTCTTTTCTGGCGCCGTTGCCGGGGAGGTGAGTGCTTGAAGGTATATCTTTAGATCTTGCAATCGAATCTTTTTGTTTCTTGTTTTAGCACTAATTTAGTTTATAAAAGAAAACTACAAAAAAATGGAGTTAAGTTTGTCTCATATGCTTCATCTTTTTAATATCTTTCGTAAGTATGATGGAAAAGAAAATTGTGCTCAAGTGCTACAAGAAGAAATCTCTAAATTGTCTGGCACTAAATCTTTGAATGATGAGCATGATTGCAATGTTGTTAGTATAAATTCCTTGAATATCCATGATGCTAATGATATGCAAAGCCACAAGCTTGGGGAAGCTATGTTTGATGAATATGATATTTTTTGTCCCCCATGCTTTGATGAGCAAATTTACTATGATGAAAGCATGCCTCCTATCTATGATGATTATTGTGATGACACATATGCTTTAAAGAATAATGATAACCATGAAACTTGTCATCTTGATCTTAATTTTCAATCACATGATAGTTACTTTGTTGAGTTTGCTCCCACTACTATTCATGAGAAGAATTTTTGCTTATGAGGAGAGTAGTAAATTTTCTATGCTAGTAGATCATGAAAAGAATGCTTTAGGTGCTGGTTATATTGTTGAATTTATTCATGATGCTACTGAAAATTATTATGAGGGAGGAACATATGCTTTTAGGAGTTGCAATAATGTCAAGTTTCCTCTTTATGTGCTTAAAATCTTGAAGCTATGCTTGTTTTGCCTTCCTATGCTTGTTGATTATTGTTCCCTTAAGTTGTTTGCTCACAAAATCCCTATGAATAGGAAGTGGGTTAGACTTAAATGTGCTAGTCATATGCTTCATGATGCTCCCGTTATGTTTCAATTCTTATCTTTTATGTGAGCATCACTGTCATCATCATGCCTAGCTAGAAAGGCATTAAAGAAAAGCCCTTGTTGGGAGACAACCCCATATTTATCCTTACTGTTTTTGTGTGTCCACATGATTATGCTACTGTAGTAATCATGTTTTATAGCTTTTGTTTCAATAAAGTGCCAAGTAAGACCTTTAGGATAGCTTACGGTGATAGTTCTGTTGATCCTGCTGAAAATCAGAAACTTTTGCACCCAGTAAATTAGTTTTGTTAATTCACAGAAACGTGCTCTTGATCTGATTATTTTTGCTCTAAATTGGTACACAAATTGCTTAGGACCTCCTAATTTGGTATAATTTTTGTAGTTCCAGAAGTATACGTTTGATACAGATTACTACAGACTGTTCTGTTTTCTATGTGTTGTTTGCTTATTTTGATGATCTATGAGTAGTATAGAAGGGTATGAACCATAGATAAGTTGGAATACAGTAGGTATTACACCAATATGAATTTAGAATTAGTTCATTACAGTACCTAAGTGGTGGTTTTATTTTCTTATACTAACGGAGCTTATGAGTTTTCTGTTGAGTTTTGTGTTGTGGAGTTTTCAAGTTTTGGGTAAGGATTCGATGGACTATGGAATAAGGAGTGGCAAGAGCCTAAGCTTGGGGATGCCCAAGGCATCCCAAGATAATATTCAAGAATAGCCAAAAGCCTCAGCTTGGGGATGCCCCAGAAGGCATCCCCTCTTTCGTCTTCGTCTATCGGTAACTTTACTTGGAGCTATATTTTTATTCAGCACATGATATGTGTTTTGCTTGGAGCGTCATTTTCTTTTGTTAGTATTTGCTTGCTGTTAGCTATAATAATGTTTCGCATCTTTAGTTTGAATAAAAAAGTCAAGGATAGCCTTTGCCATGCTTATTTTGCTGGTATACATGTTGCTGTTTGAAAAACAGAAAGTTTACCTCTGTTGCAAAAATTCCCTAGAAAATTCAGAGAGTGGTATAATGTCGAATCTTTTTGCATATTGAGCTCTGATAAATTTATTACAGTGGGAATTTTAGTTCATAATTTTTGGAGTCAGGGAAGTATTGATACTCTTGCATTCTTTACAGACTGTACTGTTTTGACAGATTGCTGTTATGGTTGCGTTGTTTGCATATGTTTGCTTGTTTAATGATTCTATTTGAAGATAGGAGTATTAAACATGCAGAGGCATTTAGTATTAAATGTGGAATAATAATTTTTGTGATTTGTTACAGTAGAAAATGATAAGGTTTTGCATTGGTTTATACTAACCTATCTCACGAGTTCTTGTTGAGTTTGTTGTGGATGAAGCTTTTCATAAAAAGAGAAACCATGATATGAGAGGATTAAGGAGACACAAAAGTTCAAGCTTGGGGTTGCCCAAGGCACCCCAAGATAATATTTCAAGAATTCTCAAGCATCTAAGCTTGGGGATGCCCCGGTAGGCATCCCACCTTTCTTCTTCAACAACTATCGGTTAGTATCGGTTGAGCCTAAGTTTTTGCTTCTTCACATGAGTTGTGCTATCATTCCATTGTCATTTTATTTTGTTTTGCTTGCTGTTTGAATAAGATACCAAGATCTGAAATTCTTAAACAAGAGGGAGTCTTCGCATAGTTGCATAATTATTCGACTACTCATTGATCTTCACTTATATCTTTCGGAGTAGTTTGTTGTTTGCTCTAGTTCTTCACTTATATCTTTTAGAGCACGATGGTAGTTTTATTTTGGAGAAATATATGAACTCTCATGCTTCACTTATATTATTTTGAGAGTCTTAAATAGCATGGTAATTTGCTTAAATAATCATAATATGCTACGCATACAAGATTTGTAAGAATTCTTTTGAGTGTGTTGAATACTAAGAAAAGATTGATGCTTGATAATTGTTTTGAGATATGGAGGTAGTGATATTAAAGTCATGCTAGTTGGGTGATTATGAATTTAAAGAATGCTTGTGTTGAAGTTAGCAAGTCCCGTAGCATGCACGTATGGTTAAAGTTGTGTGACAAATTTGGCACATGAAGTGTACCTGGCTTGTGCATCCTTATGAGTGGCGGTCGGGGACGAGCGATGGTCTTTTCCTTCCAATCTATCCCCCTAGGAGCATGCGCGTAGTACTTGATTTTTGATGACTTCTAAATTTTTGCAATAAGTATATGAGTTCTTTTGACTAATGTTGAGTCCATGGATTATGTGCACTCTCACCTTTCCGCCTTTGCTAGCCTCTTCGGTACCGTGCATTGCCCTTTCTCACCTTGAGAGTTGGTGCAAACTTCGCCGATGCATCCAAACCCCGTGATACGATACGCTCTATCACACATAAACCTCCTTATATCTTCCTCAAAACAGCCACCATACCTACCTATCATGGCATTTCCATAGCCATTCCGAGATATATTTCCATGCAACTTCCATCATCATCATCATGACATACATTACTTTTGTCATATTGCCATTGCATCATCATGTAGTTGACATCGTATTTGTGGCAAAGCCACCATGCATTATTTTTCATACATGTCACTCTTGATTCATTGCATATCCCGGTACACCGCCGGAGGCATTCATATAGAGTCATCTCTTGTCCTAAGTTTCGAGTTGTAATCATTATGTTGTAATCAATAGAAGTGTGTTGATCATCATTTTTAGAGCATTGCCCAAAAAAAGAGAAAGGCCAAAAAAAAGAAAGGCCCAAAAAATAATAATAAATAAAAATGGCAATGCTACTATCTCTTTTTCCACACTTGTGCTTCAAAGTAGCACCTTGTTCTTCATGTAATGAGTCTCATAAGTTGTCTTTTTCATACTAGTGGGAATTTTTCATTATAGAACTTGGCTTGTATATTCCTACGATGGGCTTCCTCAAATGCCCTAGGTCTTCATGAGCAAGCGAGTTGGATGCACACCCACTAGTTTTATTTTGTTGAGCATTCATAGCTCTAGTGCATCTGTTGCATGGCAATCCCTACTCCTCATATTGACACCAATTAATGGGCATCTCCATAGCCCGTTGATTATGCTCGTCAATGTGAGACTTTCTCCTTTTTTGTCTTCTCCACACAATCCCCATCATCATATTCTATTCCACCCATAGTGCTATATCCATGGCTCACGCTCATGTATTGCATTAAGGTTGAAAAAGTTTGAGATTATTTAAGTATGAAACAATTGCTTGGCTTGTCATCGGGGGTATAGAAGTTGGGAACATCTTTGTGTGACGAAAATCAAGCATAGCCTAACTATATGACTTTGTAGGGATGAACTTTCTTTTGCCATGCTATTTTGAGAAGACATGATTGCTTTGATTAGTATGCTTGAAGTATTATTATTTTTGTGTCAATATGAACTTTTGTCTTGAATCTTTCGGATCTGAATATTCATGCCACAATTAAGAAGATTTACATTGAAATTATGCCAAAGTATCACTCCGCATCAAAAATTCTTTTTTATCATTTACCTACTCGAGGACGAGCAGGAATTAAGCTTGGGATGCTTGATACGTCTCCAACGTATCTATAATTTTTGATTGCTCCATGCTACTTTATCTACTGTTTTAGGCAATATTGGGCTTTATTATCCACTTTTATATTATTTTTGGGACTAACCTATTAACCGGAGGCCCAGCCCAGATTTGCTATTTTATGCCTATTTCCGTGTTTCGAGGAAAAGGAATATCAGACGGAGTCAAAACGGAACGAAATTAACTGGAGAAGTTATTTTTGGAAGGAAAGGAACCCGGGGAACTTGGAGTGCATGTCAGGGGAGATACGGGCTGCCCACGAGGGTGGGGGGCGCGCCCACCCCCCCGGGCGCACCCCCTACCTCGTGGCCCCCCCGTAGCTCCACTGACGTACCCCCTGCACCCATATATACCTACGCATCCTAAAACTTCTAGAACGGAAGATAGATCGGGAGTTCCGCCACCGCAAGCCTCTGTAGCCACCAAAAACCTCTCGGGAGCCCTTCCCGGCACCCTGCCGGAGGGGGGATCCTTCACCGGTGGCCATCTTCATCATCCCGACGCTATCCATGATGAGGAGGGAGTAGTTCACCCTCGGGGCTGAGGGTATGTACCAGTAGCTCTGTGTTTGATCTCTCTCTCTCATGTTCCCTCTATGGCACGATCTTGATGTATCCCGAGCTTTGCTATTATAGTTTGATCTTATGATGTTTCTCCCCCTCTACTCTCTTGTGATGAATTGAGTTTCCCCTTTGAAGTTATCTTATCGGATTGAGTCTTTATGAGAACACTTGATGTATGTCTTGCCGTGATTATCTGTGGTGACAATGGGATATCATGTGCCACTTGATGTATGTTTTGGTGATCAACTTGCGGGTTTTGTGACATTGGGAACCTATGCATAGGGGTTGGCACACGTTCTTGACTCGCCGGTAGAAACTTTGGGGCACTCTTTGAAGTACTTTGTGTTGGTTGGATGAATCTAAGATTGTGTGATGCATATCGTATAATCATGCCCACGGATACTTGAGGTGACAATGGAGTATCTAGGTGACATTAGGGTTTTGGTTGATTTGTGTCTTAAGGTGTTATTCTAGTTCGAACTCTTTTATAGATTGATCCGAAAGAATAACTTTGAGGTTGTTTTGTACCCTACCATAATCTCTATGTTTGTTCTCCGCTATTAGTGGCTTTGGAGTGACTCTTTGTTGCATGTTGAGGGCTTGTTATATTATCTATCTATGTTATTATTGTTGAGAGAACTTGCACTAGTGAAAGTATGAACCCTAGGCCTTGTTTCCCATCATTGCAATACCGTTTACGCTCACTTTTACCTTTAGTTACCTTGCTGTTTTTATATTTTCAGATTACAAAAACCTATATCTACTATCTATTTTGCACTTGTATCACCATCTCTTCGCCGAACTAGTGCACCTATACAATTTACCATTGTATTGGGTGTGTTGGGGACACAAGAGACTCTTTTATTTGGTTGCAGGCTTGTTTGAGAGAGACCATCTTCATCCTACGCCTCCTATGGGTTGATAAACCTTAGGTCATCCACTTGAGGGAAATTTGCTACTGTCCTACAAACCTGTGCACTTGTAGCCCCAACAACGTCTACAAGAAGAAGGTTGTGTAGTAGACATCATCAGCCAGTGCCGGGTGGGTCCTTTGAGCTTAAGGGGAAGATACTTGATGGCGTGTAGATCGTCTGCGCGGGCCATGTGAATGTGGAGAAGGAAATCTTCGATCCATACCGCGGGGTCTGTTGTGCCATCGTATGATTCGATGTTTACGGGTTTGAACCCTTCTGGGTATTCATGATCCATCACTTCGTCAGTGAAGCAGAGGGGGTGCGTGGCGCCTCTGTGCCGGGCTATGTGGCTATGCAGTTCGAATTGGTCTGGGTGGATGTGTTCGGCCCGGCCGGGCTTGTTGATAGTGTATCCAGCGTTACAGTCGTCGTCGCACGTTTGGGCGTGCCCCCGCGATCCGTAGATCGATCTTGGCTGTCCTGCTTTGTTTTCCATTATATCTTGCAGGTCTTGCCTATTGCCCTGGGCCGTAGTGTCTTGGCGTGGGGGTGCGGGTTGGTATTCGGGCTGATACGCCGTTTTATCCCGGCCACGAGGTGGCCGGTCAGCCGTGTGGCGCTTGAGTCCATATTCCTCAGCTGCCAGGACTTTAGTCCATCTATCTGTGAGCAGGTCTTGATCAACTTGAAGTTGCTGCTGCTTCTTTTTCAGGCTCCTTGCAGTGGCCATAAGCCGACGCTTGAAGCGCTCCTGCTCTACGGGATACTCAGGCACGCCGAACTCATCGTCGCCGAGGCTAATCTCGTCTTCGGAGGGGGGGCATGTAGTTGTCCTCCTCCGAATATCCATTCGTCGCCTGTTCGTCTGGGCTGGCCTGCTCATCTTCCTGCTCGGCCTGCTCGAAGGCGGGCTGATCAGGGTTGTATTCCTCTTCGGCACCATCCGGATTGTTTTTGTCTCCTGGGCCGGTATTGTTGTGGTAGGGCTTGGAGCGGCGTCGACGACGCCCATGCTTTGTTTTTCTCCCTAAGGGGTTATCCTCCGTTGCCTCATCCCCATTGGTTTCCTTCGGAGTGTCCACCATATATATATCATAGGAAGAGGTGGCTGTCCACCGCCCAGTGAGCGGTGGTTCATGTTCTTCTCCTGCAGCGTCGTCCATACCGTCGATGTCTTCGGAGTCGAAGTCAAGCACGTCAGTTAGATCATCGACCGTGGCAATGAAGTGGGTGGTGGGTGGGCAACGAATTCCTTCGTCGCCTGCTTCTCACTCGAGCCGGACATAGTTCGGCCAAGAGCCTCCTGACAAAGAGAGAGACTTTAATGAGTTCAGCATGTCGCCAAAGGGTGAGTGCTGGATAATATCCGCAGTGGTAAACTCCATTACCGGAGCCCAACCAGGCTCGGCGGGCTCAGGAGCACGCGGACTGGAACCTACAACCGGATACGAGTCCGAGGGTCCGGAGTCACAGGCTTCCTTAGAAGTGAGGCCTGTGTTCAGCTCTACCGCCGATGAGTGTGCGGCCTGCGGGGCGGGGTCCATCCACCCGTCCTTGAGCCACGCAGTCTGCTCCGAATTTAGCTCCGGGACTACTGCAGGGGTAATATCCTGAGCGTTGTCCGACAACAGGTCTAACCGTGCTCATTGTGACTGTCCGGTGTTCCGGGCACAGGCCCGACTCCGCCGAAGATCAAGTCTCCGTGGATATCAGCCGTGTAGTTCAGGTTTCCGAACCTGACCTGGTGGCCAGGGGCGTAGCTGTCGATCTGCTCCAGATGGCCAAACGAATTAGCCCGCAGTGCGAAGCCGCCGAACACGAAGATCTGTCCGGGGAGAAAAGTCTCGCCCTGGACCGTGTTGTCGACGATTGAAGGTGCCATCAAGCCTTGCAGCGACGACACAGAGGACTCTCTATGAAAGCACCAATGTAGGTGTCAAAACCGGCGGATCTCGGGTAGGGGGTCCCAATCTGTGCGTCTTAGGCTGATGGTAACAGGAAGCAAGGGACATAATGTTTACCCAGGTTCGGGCCCTCTCGATGGAGGTAAAACCCTACTTCCTGCTTGATTAATATTGACGATATGAGTAGTACAAGAGTAGATCTACCACGGGATCGTAGAGGCTAAACCCTAGAAGCTAGCCTATGATGATTATGATTGTAGTTGTCATCGGCCTTCTAAGGACCAACCTCTCCGGTTTATATAGACACTGGAGAGGGCTAGGGTTTACATGGAGTCGGTTACAAGGAAAGAAATATAATATCTGGATCGCCAAGCTTGTCTTCCACGCAAAGGAGAGTCCCATCCGGACACGGGATGGAGTCTTGAGTCTTGTATCTTCATGCTCCAATAGTTCAGACGATGTATATAGTCCGGCTGTCCGGATACCCCCTAATCCAGGACTCCCTCAACGACGTCATAGGAGGTCAATGCTCGGTCTGCGATGGCAGATAGGAGGAGCTCGACCATCGATGTTGGCGGCGGCGTGATTCGAGCACATCCATCGTGGTCGATGGCGGGATACTGGAGGTCGAACTTCAGGCGGCAGCCACACTAAGCTTTGCTCCTCGACCCTGCTGTCTCGACGTGCCACCGCATCACGCTTGTCTGTCTGCTAGTGGAGGTCGCCGCAGGGCTAATTAATTAAGGTATTCTTTGAATGGCTTAATTAAGGTATTCAATTCCTAAGTGTAGTGTTGTACTAGTACTCTGCGTGTAAATTGTCTGGCCATTAATTTTTGTGATTGCATGTCTGGATAACAACATGGAGCACCCTGAGTAATTATTAAAATAAAACCTTGTGATTTATGCACGCATCTCTGGGCAGCAGTTAATCCGTGTATTAATGTTGTTGTTTTGTTTTGAATTACCATTCGTCTGCTGCAGATGGAACGATCTCGATGGATGAAGAATCGGAAAACCGCAGATTTTATCAGTGGCGTGACAAAGTTCATGAATTTGGCTGAAAGTACAAAGAGGAGAATTGGTGATGCGGATTACATCCTATGTCCATGTACTGATTGTGCCAATACGGAGTCACATGAAGTTGGAGATGCCTAGATGCACTTAGTCTCTAGGGGATTCATGGATGGATATACACGTTGGACCAGACACAAGTGGAGGTCATGGATGAAGATACCCAGGGCAGCGAGATGCCAAACCCCGATCAGTGTCACATGCATGTTGAATCTAATATCCGGGCAGAGGCGTCAAGCTACCAATGGAACACCGGAAAGCCGAAACGCCCACTAGAAAACCAAGAAGTCCACGCAAATGACGACGATCTTGATATGCCAGATTTTGCTGCTATGATTGCAGATTTTGAGGGCCCAGAAAAGGATATGATTGGGTACAAGGATATACCAACCATTGATGCGGACTCCAAGAAAGAATTGTATCCAGGTTGCAAAAAGAAATATTCTAGGTTGAGTGCCACCCTGGCGCTTCTCTGATTTAAAGCAGCGAATGGTCTATCAAACAAGGGCTCCACAGAGATCTTAGGTATTTTCAAAGATATTCTTCCGGAAGATAATGTGCTCCCCAGAAGCACGAATGAAGTGAAGAAAATTGTTTGCCCATTGGAACTTGAAGTACAGAAGATACACGCTTGTGTATATGATTGTATATTGTACTGTGGTGAGTACAAAGATTTGCGTGCATGTCCCACATGCAAGAATGCATGATACAAGCACAGGAGAGCAAAGGACAAGTACGAATTGGACGACGAGATAAAGACAGGAATCCTATTCAAGGTTGTTTGGTACTTACCTTTAATTTCAAGGTTGAGGTGTTTGTTTGCAAACCCTAGAGAGGCAAAGAGGTTGCGGTGGCATCATGATGAGAGAATTGCGGATAGGTTTATGAGGCACCCAAAAGATGGGGCTCAGTGGGAATTAATCGACAAAAAGTTTGAAAAATTTGCCAAGGATCCTAGAAGTATAAGGCTCGGGGAGTGTACTGACGGGATGAATCCTTTTGGTGATATGTACACCAATCACAGCACATGGATGGTGCTTCTGTGCATATATAACCTAGCTCCTTGGTTGTGTATGAAGAAAAAAATACATTATGATGTCAATGATTATCTAAGGCCCGAAGCAACCTGGAAATGACATCGACATTTACTTTCAGCTACTGGTAGAAGAACTACTGACAGTGTGGATAGATGTGCCTGCTGTAAAATGTTATGATGCTTACAGAAAGGAGATTTTCGGTCTACATGCGATGCTAGTGCACACCATTCAAGATATGCTGACATTAGGCAACACATCAGGGCAGAAAACAAGGGGAGATGTAGGGTGTGTCACATGCATGGATAGGATAGCTAGCAGAAGACTTCCCAACTCATGCAAAACAGTGTATTTGCATCATCGTAGGTTCTTACAGAAAAATCACCCATACCGAAAGATGAAAGCTGAATTTGATGGTACGATAGAGGCAGCTGAGGGCCCAAGACCCTATTAAGGGGAGGTGGTGCACAACATGGCTAAAAAAATAATGTTGTGCTTGGCAAGAACCACCCTTTGACGGTGAAACTAACACCCAAGGATCAAGTGTTTAAGAAGAAATCGGTGTTCTAGAAATTACCTTACCGGGAAATTCTATGTGTACGTCACTGCATCGATGTCATGCACGTAGAGAAGAATGTATGTGAAAGCATCCTTGGTACTCTGCTCAAGATTAAAGGTAAAAGAAAGGATGGTGACGGTTCGCGGCTTGATATGCTTGCTGATCAATCACAACGCAAGAGTGAAGTAGAAGATGATGAGAAATTCATCAAAGCTCGCTAGAGTTACAATTTTAGTACAAAAGAAGCAACATAGTTCTTCACCTATTTGTTGTCAGTTAAGACACCCTCTTCCTACTGCGCAAACATCAGAAGTCTTGTGGATGTGAGCTCAGGTAAAATGAAGTTGGGACACATGAAATTACATGATTGCCACGTAATGTTGACACAAATTCTCCCGGTACCCATCAAGAATGTGATGGACAAAGATATAAGAAACACACTCATTGACCTCTGTGATTTCTTCAACCAACTATGGCAGAAAGTTGTAAATCCTGAAGAGTTGGATCATATGCAAGGTGATATTGCAAGAATATTGTCCAACCTAGATATGTTTTTCCCATCGTCATTCTTTAATGTCATGGTCCATCTCACTGTGCACCTTGTCGATGAGATAAAGTATTGTGGTCCTGTGTTTCTTCGCAACATGTATCCCTTCGAGCGGTTCATGGGAATACTGAAGCGCTTTTGTCGGAACCGAAACCATCTAGAGGCAAGCATCCTACAAGGTTATACCGCGGAGGAGGTGCTGGAGTTTTGCACTAAATACATGAAACATGGACCTATAGGTTTTCCCCTCTCTCGCCACGAGGGAAGGCTGAAAGGTAAGGCGGTCCTTGCTAGCACGCAAATGGCTACACCCAGAGAATTGGCAGAGAAAGCCCATTTGACAGTACTACTTAACAACCCAGTTCTCATCGCTTATGCCGTAAAACACTTGGCGGAGATACGCCAAAGCTTCTTACCAATAGTGCCTTCATCAGAAGTGGAGATGAAGGAGCACACTAAGAAGTACGCCAGATGGCTGAAGAATCATTTGGCACAAGGATCCATTGATGACATTGCTACGTGGTTAGCACAAAATCCATCACCTACGGTGTTGACGTACCAAGCATATGACATAAATGGATACACGTTCAACACTGAGGAACGTGATAAGAAGAGCTCGTATCAGAACAACTCTGTTCGAATAGAATGCACGACTGTAAATGAAGCTGATAAAAGGGTATACTATGGAACCATCAAAGAGATTTGGGAGCTTGACTATGTGAAAGTTAAGGTGGCATTATTCAGGTGCGCATGGATCCCTCTTGGTCAGGTAAGGATTGATGAGTACAGGAAAACCTGTGTTAACAGGACAATGATGGCATATCACGCGGACCCATTCATTCTTGCTAGTGATGCTAGCCAGATTTTCTTTATGGAAGACCGAGAACGGCCATTTAGCGATGCATGGGAAGAGAAGGGTACTGGGTGTCGACGATGTTGCCGATGAGGACGAGTAAGATGAATTTGATGAGTTGCAAACCAAGGAATCACGCACCCGTGCAACAGAGCAACGTAAAATCATCAAAACCCCCAAGTTCATTCAGGGTCAACTTAATGATCCCACTTCCCCCATGTACATGGGAATTAAGCCATGAGACTAGTCTTTATGCCTACCCTGCAACTTAATTCGTTCAATTTAGAACAGTCGCGTGTACTGAATTTGCGAGTTATGCTCGGTTTTTTGTTGATGTAAGAACTGTTAATATGTTGACCTTGATATGCTGTCAGCTCAGGCAATGAATATGAACTGTTTTTGTTATTATTATCATTATATCATAGAGGTAGCACACTCAATCGATCTCACTATAGTATGTGTGAACAAAAATATGCAATCTGGTTTGCGAATAGCACACAGTTCGTTGATGAAAGCCGTGTGCCGACCAAACCGTGCCACCCCGCCCACGATCTGATTCGTGCTTTCTGGTTGGCCAGAACCCAAACCCAACGGATCGTACGTCTGCACCATTGGATGCTCCCAGATCGAACGACGATCCTCATCCCTTTCGACATCACATGCAGTTCCGGTTGTAATTTTTTTATGCATAAAATGCACGTTAATCTCAAAAAACATCTTAAATATGGCTAATGATACTTGAAATGTGCCAGAAAATCAAACCCGTGGTATAATGGTGATTGCGTACCATGGAAATTTTTATGAGGCCAAATGATGAAGTCACCGACCACATGAGTTTGAATTGACACGTCTCCTTTTGGAAAACCATGATCCTTCATGTGAGATGCTCCGGTTTGGAAGGTGCGGTCATCAAAACTTGTGCCAAACTTTACCAATTTTTTTCCACGGGGTCGTGAGAGCACGCCATAGGCACACATCGATTTTGATGATGTCCGAACTCCATCTGAATTTTCTGTAATTAAAATACCAACTAGTCCTATGCCAGTGGCCGCACGTCGCGGCCGAAATGTTTGAAACTTCTCCCCGCTTCTCGAACAAACAGATGAAAACTCACAAAGCGACGCACAAATGATATGTACTTTGCTAGGCTGATAGTAAGGGGGTATCATAGCTAGTATCATGCATGCCAACTAGGAAATTTTGATGAGCTATCAGAGAATTAACTAAATGAAGAAAGAGAGGGTTAAGTATCATATCATGAAACCGTATCATAATAAATGTTATGCTACTATGTGTCATGCATGGCAATATAAATAAAGTACCACATATGATACTAGCTACTCTATGATACTATGCATTAGAGCAAGTAAGTACACAATAGAGTGACATAAGACTAGCCACAATGGGTAGTAACAGAGAATGTTACTAGTCTATGTTACTACCTTATAGTGGGGAGTAACATAGGGTTGACGATGGTGTCGGTGAAGCGGCTCCAGTAGGGTTGAGGAAGGTGTCAGCGAAGAGGATCAGAGGCCGTCGACGGGGGCGTCGGTGGGGCGGCTCAGGGGGGTGTGGACGAAGCGTCTCCGGTGGGGAGTACGAATGAGCCGCTGCAGATGCGCGGCGGTTGGCGAGAGTACCGGTGAAGCAGATCCGGCGCCATGGACAAGGCCGACACTGAATGGGTCGTGGTAAAGTGGTGGATGAGCAGTCTACTTGTTTCTAGGGGAGGTGGGAGGGGTAGATGCGGCCGCAGAAGTAGATCCGGCGAGGTGGATGCCGCTGGCAGTGAATGGGCTCTGGTACGCCGGTGGATGAACAGTCTAGGGTTTCGAGATGGGAGGGGAGAAAGGCCGATGAAGTATGGACGACGTGATGTAAGATGCTCTGGTGTTGTGGAGTTAGTCGTTTTTGCGGGAGGGGGAGAGGAAATGGGGGTGCCGTGTAGTGGGGGGAACCAGAAGTTACCAAAGCAGCCCCAACCTATTATGTAGATGAGGGCGGTATTGTAACTATTGGTCTCCGTGCACCAAGGACAAAAGGGGAATTTTGCATGCTAAATACTAAGGTGGCGGAAATTTTAGAAGGAGGCGGGAGATTTTGCCGCCTGCGGGATCGTTCGTATCCAGTTTCAACTAATTTTGGACCGTGCTAGCGGGAAGGTCATGCTAGACTGTGTACACGGGGCACGCATCAGCAGTTAATAACTGGTGTGAAGTCCACCCCAGAAAAAAGACAATAACTCGGGATGATGCGCCGATAACTTGGATGTTCACATGAGCGTGGCCAATCGTATGGGTGTAGTGGCGTGTTCACAAAAAAGGGATCAAACGCTCAGCCTATGCATTTCTCGTGTAAGTAGATAATTTAGTGTCATTAGTTATTTACTTTAAACATAATGCATTGACGTGTTAGTGTAGAGGCGCACAAAAAGAAATGGATTACTTCATATGATTACATAGCCTCCATTCCATAAATTGCGTACCCGTTGAATTCATATATAAATATTACATATATTACTTCATAATGGAACCTTAAATCATCCAAGACTAATGAATTTGAATGCAAGAGTAACAATGGTGCATGTACGTGATAGCTACATTGGTTGTTTGAAGAAACATCACTGTAACTTTGGCATGCACAACTGAAAAGGTTTATTTAAATAGAAAAAAAATGTGATATGTGAGTGTCCAATCTTTATAGCGTGAAATAGATATTGTACCTTTGGCCACGATACGAAGTAGATATTGATTTATGTTCAAGCGATGCACGTCCACGATCGCTAGATAGTGATAGATGAATGAATTGTGCAATCTCTCTCACATGCATACATATCTCATTTCCCTGTGGGCATCGGAATCACTGATAACCCACAAGTATAGGGGATCGCAACAGTTTTCGAGGGTAGAGTATTCAACCCAAATATATTGATTCGACACAAGGGGAGCCAAAGAATATTCTCAAGTATTAGCAGTTGAGTTGTCAATTCAACCACACCTGGATAACTTAGTATCTGCAACAAAGTATTTAGTAGCAAAGTAGTATGATAGTAACGGTAACAGTGGCAAAAGTAATAGTAGCAGTTTTGTAATAGTTGTAACAGTAGCAATGGTAAAGTAAATAAGCAAAGCACAATATGTGAAAAGCTCGTAGCACTACAAAAAAAATACACTTCCGTGATGATATGTGTTTGTCATAGTAGGTCGCGTTTTTTGTCATGCACGTACATCCATGACGATTTTAGGACAGAATCAATATAGTCATACCTGTGCTGTCGTAGAGGTGTTCCATGACAGTACCAAAATTAACATCACGGAAGTGTCCACTTTCATGATGATAAATCGCGCGCCACGGAAGTGCTTTCATCAAGGGTGACCGACACGTGGCATCCACCGTAACAGAACGCCGTTAAGCTATCGCGTCCGGTTTTGGATTCGATAACCCGTTAACAGCCCAGACCAATGGGGATTTTTTGTAGCGACCAGACCTCAAACAGTCTGATCTCTGTGCATCAGTGTCATCCCTAGATCGGTAATGCTGACATAGACAGTACTTGAAGGATTTATAACAGAGTAGCAATCACACACTTATTACATCGAATGTCTTAAAAGAGAACTTATTACAATAAATATGGCTTAAGGCCATCTATTAACGATAACAATGGAAGGCTTGGAAGATAAGCGAGTCCATCAACTCCGACGGCATCACTGAGTATAAGACCACGACCTAAGGCACCTTACTCGTCGTCTGAAAAGTCTGCAACATGAACGTTGCAGCCCAAAAACGGGTCAACACATGGAATATGCTAGCAATGTAACACATAGAGAGTAATGAACAGAATAATGCTATACTACGTGCGTATATGGCTGGTGGAAAGCTCTACGGTTACAATTTTTGCATAAAGCCAGTTTTTCCCTACAGCAAAGGAATAAATTGTATTTAACTATCATGGTGGTTGTTAAACATTGAGAAGGTTCACCCAACTCAATCCCAATTAAGCATCATCATTAAAACCCAACAAATTAAATTTAAGTAACATGATGAGATTCACATGATAATCCAGGTACTAGATACTCAAAATGTCCATAACCAGGGACACGGCTAACCATGATTAGTTTATACACTCTGTAGAGGTTTGCGCACTTTTCCCCGCAAGACTCGATCTCCTCCATTGGAATTCTTGCACTACATGGTGTTTGAGAAACGGATGACCGAGACATAGTCTTTCAGAAGCGTTTGCACCTTATGATGGGTAGACAGTTACACCTACACTACTAGGGAAAAGCCTATACACAGAATCTTAGCAGCAGCGCGGCTCCAAAAGGAGCGCTGCTGCTAACTAGTAGTAGCGCGTGTGCGGGAAACTCGTTGCTGACAAGTTTTTAGCAGTAGCGCGCTCGGCGTAAAACGCGCTGCTACAAATATCGACCGGCGGTGTTCATCTAACTCTATTTAGCAGTAGCGTGGTCGCGCGAACCACGCTGCTGCTAAGGATGTAGTAGTAGCGCGCTTTTTCTGAGATCGCTGCTGCTAAATTTCAAATTGCCACACTTTTTTGTCCCAGTTAGCAGTAGCGCCATATACCAAAGCGCGTTGCTGCTAATTTCTTAGCAGCAGCGCGTTTTTGATCCCGCGCTACTGCTAACCCGCACCAACCCACCACCTTTCCCCACCCGTCCCTCCCCTCCCCCTCCTCTCTTTCCCTTCCCCCTACCTC
>NC_041385.1:398149276-398192116 GCF_002162155.2 Triticum dicoccoides | reverse complement strand
TTTCTCTCTCTTCATTACTCCTACCTAACTACACCACCTCCATTAATGCATCTCCTTTCTCTTTTTCCTTCCCCCTCCACTAGTTGAAGTTGTCTCCTCCCAAATTAGGTAGCTAGGTAGATGTAGGATTTAGTTAAGTGACCTATTTGCCCCCTAACTAGATCTATCATTGTCAAGAAGAGCTTTGTGCACTTTTGATCTCCCTACAACATCATCTCCACCGTGTGCTCGATCTCGATCGAGATAGAGGTGATGAAAATTTCATGCTTTTGCAAAATGGAAATATGTTTATGTGTGTGTGATATTTTTGTGGAAATTGTGTGTGTGGCATGAGTTGACGCCAAATTGTGCTTTTGAGTTGCCTATGTTTTGCCGAAATGTCGATTTATTTCCGTTTCGGCTAATTCTGGGCAAACTCTAGATCCATATATGTCCTATTTTTAGGGAAGGTCATGCCAAATTTTTTTTATGACTTTGATGCATGCATGCATTTTTATAATCAATTTGTTTATTATTACCGTGTAGAGTTGACGATGGTCAGTGGAACGATGGTGGACAGGTGGTTGCGGTCGGCGGTGCAGGACATGAAAGAAAATAACCGGACAGAGGTTTTATGTCCGTGTCGAAAATGCAAAGGAATAGTTTGGCTCTTCCCCCATGATGATGGTCGTGTCGAAGTGCACCTGCTCATGACTGGTTTCATGGATGGCTATTCTCGATGGATAATTGAAGATGAGGATGACGATGTTGAGGATGCCGACGGGGCAGGCAATGATGACACGGGGCAAGACGAAGAGATGATCGATAATGGCGGCGGGGAAGAGGCCGGACATGGCGGCGGAGAAGGGGCCGGGCATGGCGGAGGAGAAGGAGCCGGACATGGCGGCGGAGAGAACGACATGGACTCCACGCAGCAGAGTTCATCGGTACTAAGTTCAATTGTGCGGGACCCTCATGTTCAAGCATTGCTTCAAAAGGAGACGAGTACTGAGAGAGCTGATTCTAGAGAGGAGGCTAAGCTGGAGCAACTGGTGGTAGACTCGAACACTCCATTGTATGATGGTTGCAATCCTGAGGTGACCCGCTTGAGTTTCACACTCCAACTCTTGAAGACGAAGGCTAAAAACAAATGGACCGACACTAGCGTCGATGAGCATCTCAAGTACCTAAAGGATGTTCTTCCCGCGGGTAATCTATGTCCTACTAGTGTTGATGAGGCCAAGAAGATCGTGTGCCCTCTTGATCTGCCACACGTTAGATACCATGCATGCATCAACGATTGCATAATTTATCGGAAGGAGCACGCGGAAAAAACAAGCTGTCCGGTGTGCAATGCTTCTTGATACAAGAAGGCCGGGAAGAAATGTCCCCAGAAAGTTGTATGGTACTTACCGATCACTCCCCGTCTCCAGAGGTATTTTGTAGATCCCAAGGAAGCTAAGCTAATGCGCTGGCACGCAGAGAGGAAGAAGCCCGATGATGGAGATGATCCGAAGCTGAGACACGTGAAGAATGGAAGCCAGTGGAGAGCATAGAACAGCTTCTATCGGTATTTTGAATGTGATGGAAGGAACACCGTGCTCGGCGCGTGTACCGATGGCATGAATCTGTTTGGCAACCAGAACACCAACCATAGCACATGGCGCGTGTTTGTATGGATGTACAACCCCCCTGGTTGTGCATGAAATCGAAGTACATTCACATGAGCATGCTTATTCAAGGGCCGAAACGACCAGGAAATAATATTAATTTGTATCTGGGGCTACTTCAAGAGGAGTTAGACACGTTACGGAAAACACCGGCCAAGACATGGGACACCAGCAAAGGTGAGTATTTCAACATGAGAGCCGCGCTGATCACGACAGTGCAGGACTATCTCGGTTATGGATATGTGGCATGCCAGGTGTGCCATGGATATTGCGGATGCACGCGATGCATGAATGATACGACGTCTCAGCAGCTAACGTCAAGGAAAGATGGCGGGTCTGGGAAAATTGTGTACATGGGGCATCGAAGATGGCTTGAACAGGACGACCCGTGGAGAAACCGTGGAGATATATTCAATGGTCACGCTGAGCATCGAGGACCTCCACGTAAGCGGAGCGGTGCCAAAATCGATGAGCTGTTGAAAAACTGGAAGGAGTGCCCCGCGCTGGGAAAGACGATGAGAAAGGTGCCAGAGCCGCTGCTGAAGGTATGGAAGACGAGGTCTGTGTTCTGGGACTTGGAGTACTGGCACAAACTCGATACACCTCATTGCCTTGATCAAATGCATATCTGTAAGAATGTCCTTGAGAGCTTGCTCGCAACACTGATGAACATGCCGGATAAGACCAAGGATGGGCCGAAGGCAAGAAAAGACTTGCAAGATTTGAAAATCAGGGAAGATGTGCACATGCCGCCCCGTAAAATGTCAGACGAGACAGAGACGGAGACAGAGGCACGGGAGAAGAAGGGCAAGAAAATAAAGAAAGAGGATTATTGCCCCCCTTCTTGCTTCACCTTAAGTCAGGCTGAGATCAATCAATTCTTTAAGTGCCTTACCGGAGTCAAAGTTAGTTCCGGTTACTGTGGTAAGATAAGAAGATATCTAGACACGGACAAGAAAAGGTTCAGCAGGATGAAGTCTCATGACTGTCATGTGATGATGACGCAGATACTACCTATTGCCCTTAGAGGGATAATGGACAAGCACGTCCGAGACACGCTTATTGGTCTCTGCAACTTTTTCGACGTCATCTCTCGAAAGTCGTGTTGGAAATGCCCTAGAGGCAATAATAAAAGCATTATTATTATATTTCCTTGTTCATGATAATTGTCTTTTATTCATGCTATAATTGTATTATCCGGAAATCGTAATACACGTGTGAATACATAGACCATAACATGTCCCTAGTGAGCCTCTAGTTGACTAGCTCGTTGGTCAACAGATAGTCATGGTTTCCTGACTATGGACATTAGATGTCATTGACAACGGGATCACATCATTAGGAGAATGATGTGATGGACAAGACCCAATCCTAAGCATAGCACAAGATTGTGTAGTTCGTTTTGCTAGAGCTTTTTCAATGTCAAGTATCTCTTCCTTAGACCATGAGATCGTGTAACTCCCGGATACCGTAGGAGTGCTTTGGGTGTACCAAACGTCACAACGTAACTGGGTGACTATAAAGGTGCACTACAGGTATCTCCGAAAGTGTCTGTTGGGTTGACACGGATCGAGACTGGGATTTGTCACTCCGTATGACGGAGAGGTATCTTTGGGCCCACTCGGTAATGCATCATCATAATGAGCTCAAAGTGACCAAGTGTTTGGTCACGGGATCATGCATTACGGTACGAGTAAAGTGACTTGCCGGTAACGAGACTGAACGAGGGATTGGGATACCGACGATCGAGTCTCGGGCTTGTAACGTACCGCTTGACAAAGGGAATAGTATACGGGGTTGCTTGAATCCTCGACATCGTGGTTCATCCGATGACTTCATCGAGGAGCATGTGGGAGCCAACATGGGTATCCAGATCCCGCTGTTGGTTATTGATCTAAGAGCCATCTCGGTCATGTCTGCGTGTCTCCCGAACCCGTAGGGTCTACACACTTAAGGTTCGGTGACGCTAGGGTTATTAGGAAGACTTGTATGTGATTACCGAATGTTGTTCGGAGTCCCGGATGAGATCGCGGACGTCACGAGGAGTTCCAGAATGGTCCGGGGGTAAAGATTTATATATGGGAAGCTGTCATACGGACACCGGAAGGTTTCGGGGGCATATCGGTATTGTACCGGGGCCACCGGAAGGGTTCCGGGGGTCCACCGGGAGGGGCCACCCCTCCCGGGGGGCCACATGGGCTGCGTGGGGCAGGAGCCAGCCCCTGGAGGGCTGGGCGCGCCCCCCTTGGGCCCATGCGCCTAGGTTTGGGGGGGGGGGGAACCCTAGAGGGGGCACCCCCTTGCTTGGGGGGCAAGTCCCCCCTCCCTGGCCGCCGCCCCCCTCTAGATCCCATCTAGAGGGGCCGGCCCCCCTTGCCCCTTCCCCTATAAATAGAGGGGTGAGGGGAGGGCTGATTACCTAAGCCAAGGCGCAGCCCCTCCCCTCCCCAACACCTCTCCTCCTCCGTACGTGCTTGGCGAAGCCCTGTCGGAGTACTGCTACACCAACAACACCATGCCGTCGTGCTGCCGTTGGAGCTGTCTTCCTCAACCACTCCTTCCTCCTTGCTGGATCAAGACGGAGGAGGCGTCGTCCGTATCGTACGTTTTTTGAACGCGGAGGTGCTGTCCGTTCAGCACTTGGTCATTGGTGATCTGAATCACGGCGAGTACGACTCCATCATCACCATCCCCTTGAACGCTTCCGCACTCGATCTACAAGTGGTATGTAGATGCAAACTCACTCCCTTGACTCGTTGCTTAGATGAACTCATAGATGGATCTTGGTTAAACCGTAGGAAACATTTTAATTTTCTGTAACATTCCCCAACAGTGGCATCATGAGCTAGGTCTATGCGTAGTTCTCTATTGCACGAGTAGAACACAATTTAGTTGTGGGCGTAGATCTTGTCAACTTGCTTGCCGCTACTGGTCTTATCTTGCTTCAGCGGTATTGTGGGATGAAGCGGCCCGGACCAACCTTACACGTACGCTTACGTGAGACCAGTTCCACCGACTAACATGCACTAGTTGCATAAGGTGGCTGGCGGGTGTCTGTCTCTCCCACTTTAGTTGAAGCAGATTCGATGAAAAGGGTCCTTATGAAGGGTAAATAGAGGTTGACAAGATCACGTTGTGGTTATTCGTAGGTAAGAAAACGTTCTTGCTAGAACCCAATTGCAGCCACGTAAAAGATGCAACAACAGTTAGAGGATGTCTAACTTGTTTTTGCAGCAATTGTCATGTGATGTGATATGGCCAGAAGTTGTGATGAATGATGAATGATATATTGTGATGTATGAGATCATGTTCTTGTAATAGGAATCACGACTTGCATGTCAATGAGTATGACAACCGGCAGGAGCCATAGGAGTTGTCTTTATTTTTGTATGACCTGCGTGTCATTGAAGAACGCCATGTAAATTACTTTACTTTGTTGCTAAACGCGTTAGCCATAGAAGTAGAAGTAGTCGTTGGCGTGACAACTTCATGAAGACACGATGATGGAGATCATGGTGTCATGCCGGTGACGAAGATGATCATGGAGCCCCGAAGATGGAGATCGAAGGAGCTATATGATATTGGCCATATCATGTCACTATTATATAATTGCATGTGATGTTTATTATGTTTATGCATCTTGTTTACTTAGAACGACGGTAGTAAATAAGATGATCCCTTACAAAATTTCAAGAAGTGTTCTCCCCTAACTGTGCACCGTTGCTAAAGTTCGTCATTTCAAAGCACCACGTGATGATCGGGTGTGATAGATCCTTACGTTCACATACAACGGGTGTAAGACAGTTTTACACATGCAAAACACTTAGGGTTAACTTGACGAGCCTAGCATGTACAGACATGGCCTCGGAACACGGAGACCGAAAGGTCGAACACGAGTCGTATGGAAGATACGATCAACATGAGAATGTTCACCGACAATGACTAGTCCGTCTCACATGATGATCAGACACGGCCTAGTCGACTTGGATCGTGTAACACTTAGATGACTAGAGGGATGTCTAATCTGAGTGGGAGTTCATTATATTAATTTGATTAGATGAACTTAATTATCATGAACTTAGTCTTAAACCTTTGCAAAATATGTCTTGTAGATCAAATGGCCAACACTCATGTCAACATGAACTTCAACGCGTTCCTAGAGAAAACCAAGCTGAAAGATGATGGCAGCAACTATACGGACTGGGTCCGGAACCTGAGGATCATCCTCATAGCTGCCAGGAAACAATATGTCCTAGAAGGACCGCTAGGTGACGCTCCCATCCCAGAGAACCAAGACATTATGAATGCTTGGCAGTCTCGTGCTGATGATTACTCCCTCGTTCAGTGCGGCATGCTTTACAGCTTAGAACCGGGGCTCCAAAAGCGTTTTGAGCAACACGGAGCATATGAGATGTTCGAGGAGCTGAAACTAGTTTTCCAAGCTCATGCCTGGGTCGAGAGATATGAAGTATCCGACAAGTTCTATAGTTGTAAGATGGAGGAAAATAGTTCTGTCAGTGAGCACATACTCAAAATGTCTGGGTTGCACAACCGCCTGTCCCAGCTGGACATTAACCTCCCAGATGAGGCGGTCATTGACAGAATCCTTCAGTCGCTCCCACCAAGCTACAAGAGCTTTGTGCTGAACTACAATATGCAGGGGATGGTGAAGACCATTCTTGAAGTATTTTCAATGTTGAAGTCAGCAGAGGTTGAAATCAAGAAAGAACATCAAGTGTTGATGGTCAATAAGACCACTTAGTTCAAGAAGGGCAAGGGTAAGAAGAACTTCAAGAAGGACAGCAAAGATGTTGCCGCACCCGGTAAGCCAGTTGCCGGGAAGAAGTCAAAGAATGGACCCAAGCCTGAGACTGAGTGCTTTTATTGCAAGGGGAAGGGTCACTGGAAGCGGAACTGCCCCAAATACTTAGCGGATAAGAAGGCCGGCAACACCAAAGGTATATTTGATATACATGTAATTGATGTGTACCTTACCAGTACTCGTAGTAACTCCTGGGTATTTGATACCGGTGCCGTTGCTCATATCTGTAACTCACAGCAGGAGCTGCGGAATAAGCGGAGACTGGCGAAGGACGAGGTGACGATGTGCGTCGGGAATGGTTCCAGGGTCGATGTGATCACCGTCGGCACACTACCTCTACATTTACCTACGGGATTAGTTTTGAACCTTAATAATTGTTATTTGGTGCCAAGTTTGAGCATGAACATTGTATCTGGATCTCGTTTAATACGAGATGGCTACTCATTTAAATCCGAGAATAATGGTTGTTCTATTTATATGAGAGATATGTTTTATGGTCATGCCCCGATGGTCAATGGTTTATTCTTAATGAATCTCGAGCGTAATGTTCCACATATTCACAGCGTGAATACCAAAAGATGTAAAGTTGATAACGATAGTCCCACATACTTGTGGCACTGCCGCCTTGGTCACATTGGTGTCAAGCGCATGAAGAAGCTCCATGCTAATGGACTTTTGGAGTCTCTCGATTATGAATCATTTGACACATGCGAACCATGCCTCATGGGCAAGATGACCAAGACTCCGTTCTCCGGAACAATGGAGCGAGCGACCAACTTGTTGGAAATCATACATACTGATGTGTGCGGTCCAATGAGCGTTGAGGCTCGTGGAGGATATCGTTATGTTCTCACTCTCACTGATGACTTGAGTAGATATGGGTATGTCTACTTAATGAAACACAAGTCTGAGACTTTTGAAAAGTTCAAGGAATTTCAGAATGAGGTAGAGAATCAATGTGACCAAAAGATAAAATTCTTACGATCGGATCGTGGAGGAGAATATTTAAGTCACGAATTTGGTACACACTTAAGAAAATGTGGAATCGTTTCACAACTCACGCCGCCTGGAACACCTCAGCGAAATGGTGTGTCCGAACGTCGTAGTCGCACTCTATTGGATATGGTGCGATCTATGATGTCTCTTACCAATTTACCACTATCATTTTGGGGATACACTCTAGAGACAGCTACATTCACTTTAAATAGGGCACCGTCTAAATCCGTTGAGGCGACACCGTATGAATTATGGTTTGGGAAGAAACCTAAGGTGTCGTTTCTAAAAGTTTGGGGATGCGATGCTTATGTCAAGAAACTTCAACCTGAAAAGCTCGAACCCAAGTCGGAAAAATGCGTCTTCATAGGATACCCTAAAGAAACCATTGGGTATACCTTCTACTTAAGATCCGACGGAAAGATCTTTGTTGCCAAGAACGGATCCTTTCTGGAAAAGGAGTTTCTCTCGAAAGAAGTAAGTGGGAGGAAAGTAGAACTCGATGAAGTACTACCTCTTGAACGGGAAAGTAGTGCAGCTCAGGAAAATGTTCCTGTGATGCCTACACCAACTGAAGAGGAAAGTAATGATGATGATCAAGGTACTTCGGATCAAGCTGCTACTGAACTTCGTAGGTCCACAAGGACACCTTCCGCACCAGAGTGGTACGGCAACCCTGTCCTGGAAATCATGTTGTTAGACAATGGCGAACCTTCGAACTATGAAGAAGCGATGGCGGGCCCAGATTCCTACAAATGGCTAGAAGTCATGAAATCCAAGATAGAATCCATGTATGAAAACAAAGTATGGACTTTGACTGACTTGCCCGATGATCGGCGAGCGATAGAAAACAAATGGATCTTTAAGAAGAAGATGGACGCGGATGGTAATGTCACCATCTATAAAGCTCGACTTGTCGCTAAGGGTTATCGGCAAGTTCAAGGGATTGACTATGATGAGACTTAGTCTCCCGTAGCGAAGCTTAAGTCCGTCCGATCATGTTAGCAATTGCCGCATACTATGATTATGAGATATGGCAGATGGACCTCAAAACGGCATTCCTTAACGGGCATCTTAAGGAAGAACTATATATGATGCAGCCGGAGGGTTTTGTCGATCCTAAGAATGCTAACAAAGTATGCAAGCTCCAGCGATCCATTTATGGGCTGGTGCAAGCATCTCGGAGTTGGAACATTTGCTTTGATGAAATGATCAAAGCGTTTGGGTTCATGCAGACTTATGGAGAAGCCTGCGTTTACAAGAAAGTGAGTGGGAGCTCTGTAGCATTTCTCATATTATATGTAGATGAGATACTTTTTATGGGAAATGATATAGAATTCTTGGACAACATTAAGGCCTACTTGAATAAGTGTTTTTCAATAAAGGACCTTGGAGAAGTTGCTTATATATTAGGCATCAAGATCTATAGAGATAGATCGAGACGCCTCATAGGTCTTTCACAAAGCACATACCTTGATAAGATTTTGAAGAAGTTCAAAATGGATCAGTCCAAGAAGGGGTTCTTGCCTGTATTGCAAGGTGTGAGATTGAGCTCGGCTCAATGCCCGACCACGGCAAAAGATAAAGAAGAGATGAGCGTCATCCCCTATGCCTCAGCCATAGGATCTATTATGTATGCCATGCTGTGTACCAGACCTGATGTAAACCTTGCCGTAAGTTTGGTAGGAAGGTACCAAAGTAATCCCGGCAAGGAACACTGGACAGCGGTCAAGAATATCCTAAAGTACCTAAAAAGGACGAAGGACATGTTTCTCGTTTATGGAGGTGACGAAGAGCTCGTCGTAAAGGGTTACGTTGACGCTAGCTTCGACACAGATCTGGATGACTCTAAGTCACAAACCGGATACGTGTATATGTTGAATGGTGGAGCAGTAAGCTGGTGCAGCTGCAAGCAGAGCATCGTGGCGGGATCTACATGTGAAGCGGAGTACATGGCAGCCTCGGAGGCAGCGCATGAAGCAATTTGGGTGAAGGAGTTCATCACCGACCTAGGAGTCATACCCAATGCGTCAGGGCCGATCAAACTATTCTGTGACAACACTGGAGCTATTGCCCTTGCCAAGAAGCCCAGGTTTCACAAGAAGACCAGGCACATCAAGCGTCGTTTCAACTCCATCCATGAAAATGTTCAAGATGGAGACATAGATATTTGCAAAGTACATACGGATCTGAATGTCGCAGATCCATTGACTAAACCTCTCTCGCGAGCAAAACATGATCAACACCAGAACTCTATGGGTGTTCGATTCATCACAATGTAACTAGATTATTGACTCAAGTGCAAGTGGGAGACTGTTGGAAATATGCCCTAGAGGCAATAATAAAAGCATTATTATTATATTTCCTTGTTCATGATAATTGTCTTTTATTCATGCTATAATTGTATTATCCGGAAATTGTAATACACGTGTGAATACATAGACCATAACATGTCCCTAGTGAGCCTCTAGTTGACTAGCTCGTTGGTCAACAGATAGTCATGGTTTCCTGACTATGGACATTAGATGTCATTGACAATGGGATCACATCATTAGGAGAATGATGTGATGGACAAGACCCAATCCTAAGCATAGCACAAGATCGTGTAGTTCGTTTTGCTAGAGCTTTTTCAATGTCAAGTATCTCTTCCTTAGACCATGAGATCGTGTAACTCCCGGATACCGTAGGAGTGCTTTGGGTGTACCAAACGTCACAACGTAACTAGGTGACTATAAAGGTGCACTACAGGTATCTCCAAAAGTGTCTGTTGGGTTGACACATATCGAGACTGGGATTTGTCACTCCGTATGACGGAGAGGTATCTCTGGGCCCACTCGGTAATGCATCATCATAATGAGCTCAAAGTGACCAAGTGTTTGGTCACGGGATCATGCATTACGGTACGAGTAAAGTGACTTGCCGGTAACGAGACTGAACGAGGTATTGGGATACCGACGATCGAGTCTCGGGCTTGTAACGTACCGCTTGACAAAGGGAATAGTATACGGGGTCGCTTGAATCCTCGACATCGTGGTTCATCCGATGACTTCATCGAGGAGCATGTGGGAGCCAACATGGGTATCTAGATCCCGCTGTTGGTTATTGATCTAAGAGCCGTCTCGGTCATGTCTGCGTGTCTCCCGAACCCGTAGGGTCTACACACTTAAGGTTCGGTGACGCTAGGGTTATTAGGAAGACTTGTATGTGATTACAGAATGTTGTTCGGAGTCCCGGATGAGATCCCGGACATCACGAGGAGTTCCAGAATGGTCCGGAGGTAAAGATTTATATATGGGAAGCTGTCATACGGACACCAGAAGGTTTCGGGGGCATATCGGTATTGTACAGGGGCCACCGGAAGGGTTCCGGGGGTCCACCGGGAGGGGCCACCCCTCCCGTGGGGGCACATGGGCTGTGTGGGGCAGGAGCCAGCCCCTGGAGGGCTGGGCACGCCCCCCCTTGGGCCCATGCGCCTAGGTTTGGGGGGGGAACCCTAGAGGGGGCGCCCCCTTGCTTGGGGGGCAAGTCCCCCCTCCCTTGCCGCCGCCCCCCTCTAGATCCCATCTAGAGGGGCCGGCCCCCCTTGCCCCTTCCCCTATAAATAGAGGGGTGAGGGGAGGGCTGATTACCTAAGCCAAGGCGCAGCCCCTCCCCTCCCCAACACCTCTCCTCCTCCGTACGTGCTTGGCGAAGCCCTGTCGGAGTACTGCTACACCAACAACACCACGCCATCGTGCTGCCGTTGGAGTTGTCTTCCTCAACCTCTCCTTCCTCCTTGCTGGATCAAGACGGAGGAGACGTCGTCCGTACCGTACGTGTGTTGAACGTGGAGGTGTTGTCCGTTCAACACTTGGTCATCGGTGATCTGAATCACGGCGAGTACGACTCCATCATCACCATCCCCTTGAACGCTTCCGCACTCGATCTACAAGTGGTATGTAGATGCAAACTCACTCCCTTGACTCATTGCTTAGATGAACTCATAGATGGATCTTGGTGAAACCGTAGGAAAAAATTTAATTTTCTGCAACGTTCCCCAACAAGTCGATCAGTGTGAAGCAGCTCCAAAGGCTACAGGAAGAGATCGTTGTGATACTGAATGAGCTTGAGATGTACTTCCCGCCCGCGTTCTTCGACGTGATGGTGCATCTATGTGTCCATATTGTGGATGACATAATAGACCTGGGGCCGTTATTCCTGCACAACATGATGCCGTTTGAGAGGATGAATGGATCATCAAAGGATTCATTCATAACATGTCCCGTATGGATGGAAGCATCGTCCAGAGCTATTTGGCACAAGAGTACATCTCTTTCTTTGAGAATTTTCTATATGGCGCAGACCAGCCACCTGGTGTTAGTCTTGGTTTGCCCATTAACAAGCACGATGGGAGGCTCGAAGGAGATGGTCACTTCAACAGTCGTAGGGATCTGCACGTGGCATACTCATATCGACGCAGCGACTTTGACAGAGCAAACTTGGTAGTGCTACAACACCTAGACGAGGTAGATCCTTTCGTGGCACTGTACAAAGAAATTATCGCAAAGAAGTATCCTGATCGGGGGGTATGCAGGACGGACACCGAAGTTACTAGAGAGCACAACTCCACTTTCCTGCATTGGTTTAAAGAGCATATTATTGCCAATCCCCCGGAGGAGGGCTCTAAGGACGGATTGCTCATATACGCCTTAGCACATGGCCCCTCGCCCAACCTCGTAACCTATCAGGCATATGATATCAAAGGATACACATTCTACATGGAGGCCAAAGATATGGACAGTGATGATCAGAACTCAGGGGTGACAATGGAATGCATGACCGGCAGCGACAACGGCGCAACTGAACAATTTTATGGAAGGGTCGAGGAGATCTGGGGGCTTGACTACTCTGGACTCCACAACACGACGATGTTTCGTGTCAGATGGGCTAAGAATGTCGAAAGAGAAAGCTAGATTTTCACTACCATGACTATACCCGACGCCAAGAGCGCTACCATGAACGCTATCGCAAAAAACGAGCCATGGGTACATGCTAAGCACGTGACACAATGCTTCTTCATAACTGACCCACGCAATCCCAGCCGTGTTGTCATGAGGAGAGGCAAAAGGAACATCATTGGAATGGATGGAGTCGCCAACGAGGAAGACTATGATCAGTACAGCAACCCAATGAGGGAAGATGACGATGATGATGAAGTATACGTCAAAAGGAGAATCAATACTACATTACCTAAGAAAAATCGTACTCCATGGAAAAGGCAAAGTCACAATGAGGGGCTCAATTATTCTTCGACAAACAAGAAGGGAAAGAAGCTGACTCAAAAACGAAAACGTCAGCACTAAGGAAACGTATGTTATCGGTCCAATGATGTGTAATATATATATATATGTTCCTATTTTTGTATACACACTGAGCCATTATTATGCATGGGTCCAATGATGTGTAATATATATGTTCCTATTTTGCATACATATTTAACCGTCAAATGATGCAATATATATCACCCTCCCTTCGTTCACTGCCCTCGGGAAATAAAAGTGGGATAAAATAAAGGAAAAGAAAAAGGAAAACTGGCAGTAGCGACGGTAGTAGCAACGCGTTCTGCATAAACTGCTGCAGCTACTGAAGTTAGTAGTAGCAAATTTTGCCTAAACCGCTACAGCTATTGAAGTTAGTAGCAGCGCGTTTTGACCTAATGCGCTACTGCTACGTCCACTTAACCCAAACTTCTCACTCGCCCTGCTTCATCCTGCCTTTTCCCCCCAAATCCCCACTCTCTCTTCCCCCGTCGCACCGCCGCGCCCGACCCGGCCCCGGCGCTCGCCCCTGACTCCGGCGCCGGTGCTAGCCCCCGACCCCGGCGCTCGCCCCCGACCCGGCCCTCGACCCCGACCCCGGCGCCGGGGCTAGCCCCCAACCCCTTGGAGCATGACTTCATCAGGGCCCGCTACAAGTGGGACAAGGAGAAAAAGGTTTTTTACACGGACAAGATCATGAGGAAATTGATTAGACTACTGGAGAAGCAACACCGGCTTGCAGCCGAAAGCCCTACTTCTCCAATGAGGCCGAAGTGGGACACCCCTCTCAACCGGGCCTTGAACGAACTTAAGGGACTCCCTTTGGACCAGCGGCCGCAATATGGTCGTGTGCACGGCGCTGGAGACGGCGCCACGTGGAAGGTGTTTTACAACGACAGCCCGGAGGCCAAGAAGCAGAAAAAAAGTTTAGTCAGGCGGACATCGACACGAAGGTGAAGCTTGCGGTCGAGAAAAAAGCAGCTGAGGACGCGAAAAAAGCAGCCGAGGACAAATATGAGTTGTTACAGCAGGCAGTCAATGCAGCTGTAACTGCCTGCAGAAATGATTTCGTTACTAACTTGGTTCCAGTTAACATCAACTGGGCGAAGGAAAATCCAGACAAGACGGTACATGATTTCCCGATGCCCAGTTTCGTCGCGAGCAACTCCATGAACAACACCACCATCGCACCATCACTTTCTCAAGCAATCGGGCCTCCTCTCGCAGCCGCTCCCTCTCATAGCAGCCCGTCCTCAGTCTCAGGCGCGCTAGGTGGACCTTCGTTTGGCTGAGCTCGACGCCGTCATGGTAATTACATGTCGCACCAACATATATATATATATATAGATAATATTCCATTTTTGTTGCCTTTCGGTTGTTTTACGCCACAGACATATGTGTTTGCAGGAGAAAGAAACCCCGTGCACCATACTCTACTTGATCAAAGGCCAGAAGGTGGACGTGGGCAAGGGGATGATAATGGACCCCTCTCAATGCACGTTCCACAACCAGCCGATCCCCGCTGGGCACTTCAGGGTTAGCTTGACCAGTGTGAAATTGGGGCACGAGGATTTGCCTCCTCCAGTATAGCATGTGGGAGCGGACGACGAGACCCCGCCGTGGATTGGAAGCTGCAAGAATTGGGTGCTGCTATGGCCGAAGAATCTTATTCGTCTGGAGCCGGCCGAGAGCACACCAATAACTACCGCACATCAACAAGCATGTGCGGAGACCACCACCCCGCCTACGCAATTACCAGCTCCTGTAGTGCCGGGTGAGAGCGGCGGACGACATGATGAAGGGGGTGCAATAGTATTGGCTGATGTAATTTCTCCTGTAGAACAGAGAATGGATGATGAGACGGAGGTCGACCCTATGGATTACCTCAATACAAACGCGTATGACTGTGACATAGATATGATGAGTCAACCATATGACGAATCGGGCTATCAGCTTGCTAATGAGGATATGGATGATATGCCCGGGCAGGGTTGTACCATGGATTGCAAAAAGTCTCTCTTCATGAAATCCTCACAGGACACGCCTGAAGATGCCGCCTCAACATAGGCTCAACTAGCCGAGCGCGAGGGTCATACAATACTTAGCCCGGGAACACTAGGGCAGGGGTTAAGGAAGGGTCTGGAAGGTGTGCCCAAGAAAAAGGAGAGGAAGAGATCGGGGAAGGTAACTGCCTCCAAACAAGCCAGAGAACATAGCAGCCAAATGATGCATTCTGAAGAGCGTGTACCCGTGAAAGGTGCGGTCATGTTCCATCTCACGGGCGAGCCGATGCTACCGCCAAAACCGCTGGAGGCACTATCAGGGGATCTCAGGAGACTGCACGACCATGTGCTGTCGACTGAGAAAAGCCTACTAGCCTCAAAGGATCTAGGATATCCGACATATGCGGCTCGTGTGCCTGAGGGGAAGTGCTACGTCGACACACGGCCCGCGGAGGTGTTCTTCCTGTGGTTTGACCATATCTTTGAGATGTTTCTAACAAGGCGGCTTGATTTTTCTATCGTCCGCCTTTTTGCGCTACATATGAGCTCCATCATGAAGAGTGAAGAAGTCTCGCAAATCTGTGTGGCAGATCCGTACTACATGCACGAGTCTTTCTTGAGTCTCGGCGACTTTGAGCGTGAAACTGCTAGGGAGTACCTCCAAAACTTCATGGTACAGAATAGGGTCCGGGAAATTGTCCTTGTGCCTTATCATCCAAAGTAAGTCAGTTCCGGACAACCCTTTTGTACATTTCAATCATTCCTTCTCTCTCATATGGGGAATAAATTGAGGTGTCTTTTCCCCGCAGCAACGGGCACGCCGTCCTTATCGTTCTTTACCCGCAAGTCTCCCACGCCATATATTTTGACCCTTCCAGAGACTACGAGAAAAAGACTACACCCACATAATGAATATTCTAGATGATGCTCTCCAAGGCTTCAGCTTTAGAGGTGGCCACGTGCAGATCAAGAAACAAAGGAACAAGAAGATGGGTTTCGCGCATAAAACTAACTTCTCCTGCATCCATGTCCCAAAACCAAGCAAGAAAGATGGATTCTACATCGTCCATCTCATGATTCAGTTCAACACGGATCACCAAAAGCTTCGCATTAACAGCAGAAATGATGATCATATCCACAAGTGGCTAGAATCTCATGGAGAAGCGGATTATAAACTTAGAGATGACTTCTTTCACATCCAAAGCGACATTGCAACGATCATCATGAAAGAAGTCATCGATGAGAAGGGGATATTCCACCATGGCCCTATATCGCGAGCTGACGTCCGAACTCGCATAGGCATGCAACGTCTAGACCTCACGCCGTTCAAGAAGCTAGGGTTCGTCCTCGATGATATGGAAGGATGGAACTTCTAGTGATTTATGATGCCGATGATGATGATATGTGTCGGTTGAACTTGTATACTTTTTGTAGCGATGAAACTTTGTGATGTCCATGGTCCCTGCCGAACTTGCGTAACGCTACTTTGTTAGTTTGCGTACGATGACCTGCGTACATCTAGTTAATTAATTTGCATACTGTATGTTGCATCTAGTTGCTAACCCTTTCTTTTTCGGTGTTGCTCTAGTATATTTTGTTGCATATATATGATTGTACATCCTCTTCATGAACATGCATCTCTAACAGGTACCTAGTTTCTTGATGGCGAGATGGAATTGCTTTGTTGTGTATAAAGGGAAGGTTTTGGGGGTGTACAACGAGTGGCATGAGTGTCAAGCGCAAGTGAATGGGTTCACGGGCGCCAGCCATAAAGGCTTCAAAAGCAGATAAGAAGGAGAAACTAGTTACTTGAGGTTCACGCTAGCGCGAGAGAGGACTCGTAACCGCCACCTCATGTACTGCATAGTTCCACTCTCACTCATAGTGATAGCACTTCTTGCGTATACCTTTGTTTAGATGGATGATGTTGTTGTAGTTGCAAGTATTCGAGACTTGCATGTGTCGCTATTTTCGAGATGATGACAAGATATCACTTTGTGTTGGATGATGATTATGACGAGACTATTTGTATGTACATGCTATGATTACATTTGTGGTCTCGCAGGCATTTGTATGTGTATCATGATGACATTTCTATGTGCCAAAGATTCTACTACAAAGCCTGTTCAAATACAAAACAAATATGCCAAAAAACTACTTAAATTAGCAGTAGCGAGTGTATAAAAGTTAGCAGCAGCGCCGCGATAGCAGTAGCGCGTCCAGGCAAAGCGCGCTAGAGCTACTAGCAGTAGCGAGCTTCCTCTAACAGCGCTGCTGCTACACTTGTGTAGCAGTAGCGCCGGTGGGCACGCGCTACTGCTATGTGTTAGCTGTAGCGCCTTATTAGTAGCGCCTATCCCCGCGCTACTTATACATCTAAAACCCGCGCTGCTGCTAGCCTTTTCCCTAGTAGTGCTACTTTCCCCTACATCTGCTAGTCTACCATTGTAAGAGTTCACACGACTTAATCAACTATGCTAGAGCCCATAGAAACTTGCGGCTGCACACAGAAGTTTCTAGCATGAACAATCTCAGGATCCCTTTGAGCCTGGGTGGCGGTCCATAGGAAAATCACACGGTACCCTGGGATTTCCAAAAATACAGACAACACTAGGTTCCCCATGTGCCTCAATCCACCCAGATGTGTATTAAAGTTGCCACCTTAAGTAAACTATTAATTTAACAATCTCACATCTGTCATGGATACACTCACCCAATCCACGTATACTAGCATAGCATAGCGATATAAGCAAACGTAGAAGTAACTCCCAAAGGTTTGATAATAAAACAGGTAATAGGTTCTACCTCATCTACTTTTCCAAAACCCACATATTAATCAAATCCTAAATCATGCAATTGTTTGAGGATTGATCTAATGCAATAAAACTGGGTAGTAAAGAGGTATGATCAAAGTGCCTTGCTGATGATCCGTGAAACCTAGAGACTCGTAGTAGCAAGCGGCGCACTCCGGGTACTCTATCACAAACAAACAAGCATACAATAAGCACTCATATGCACAGGTAAAACTCAAATAAGGGATCTAACCAGAAAGTTCATCTTAAGAACTCCGGTTTGCAAAAAGATTCAAATCAAACAAAGCAACGAAACTCAAACGGTGAAACAAACAAGCTTCATTTACAAATCTGGACCTAAGTGAAATTTAAAGTAGCAAAAACTTGTTTGAGTTGGTTAAACGGAAAGAGGGTTTTGAGACGAAACTCTAGACGCTTGAATCGCCTGATTCCGATAAACGAGCGAAAAGTTATACTAGAACGAAAATCGGATCAGAAATCGCGATCAGAAATAATCGCGGAAAATCCGAGAAAAAGAAAAACAGACGAACTGACTAACGAACGAACGTTCGCTGTCTGCGGCTAAACGACGAAAACCGTTCGTTAAAATGAACGTACGGACGAGCGTCCGCAAAATAAATAAACCAAAAAAATAAATAAACCAATCTATATAAAAAAATAAACCGCAGTTTTTATAAAATAAACCTGGCGGTTTTCTTAGAAAACCGCCGGCGGCGGGGCGGCTACCTCCGGCGAGGTCCGACGACGGCTTCGGCAGGGTGGTGAGGGTCGGGACGGGCAGCGACGACAGAATCCGGCGGCGGCGACGCAGGTCTCGTGGCGGGGCGGGGCTGGCGGCTAGGGTTTTGGCCCGGGGCGGGCCGTCGGCCTTTAAAGGCCGCCCGGGTGCAGTGTCCAGGTCGGACACGACCCGGAATAAAAACTTAATTGATTTTATTATTAAATCTCCAATATTTCTTTATTGTGGGAAAGTCATTTTATTCCCTCTCTTGTATTTTTATATAAGAAATATTCGAAGACAAAATAATTAAAATCAAATAATCCTATTTTCAAAATTGAGAAAACTCAAATATGAAAATAAAGAAATCTCCAACTCTCTCCGTGGGTCCTTGAGTTGCGTGAAATTTCTAGGATTAAGCCAAAATGCAATAAAATATGATATGCAATGATGATCTATTGTATAACATTCCAAATTGAAAATTTGGGATGTTACATTTTCCACATGTAAAATCAACATTGGCAGCAGGAAACACGTGTTGCCTCACCGTTGGGACAGATGTCATCCACTCATTGGACAGGAGGCGCCTATGATAGGTCGACACGTGGCACGGCCCAACAGTGGCCATTCCAGTGAAAAAGTCCGACCCAATAAAATTTAGCAGGCCGGCCCATATAAGGCCTACTTGTGTCAGGTCCATTTAAGCCCACGACCCGTACGAGATGTGCCAATTCGGCCCGTCAACGGCCCGTTAAAGATTTGACACCATTGCAACCCATCGTCAGTTCGAGCCCGTTAACAGCTCGCTATATATTTGGGCTCAATATCGGCCCGATGAGATTTCGGCCTGTTAACAGCCCATTTAATGGATGGGCCAATTTTCAAGATGTACATCTTTCGGCCTTTTAGCGTCCCATTTAAATGTTGGGCTAATTTCCGGCCCGGTGTGTCTTTCAGCCTGTTGACGGCCCATAAATCAGATGGGCCATTTGTAGTCGGACCTGAGTTTCGGCCTTTTAGCGGCCCATTTAAATGTTGGGCCAATTTTCGGCCCGGTGTCTCTGTCAGCCTGTTGACGACCCATAAATCAGTTGGGCCATTTGTAGTCAGACCTGAGTTTTGGCCTTTTAGCAACCCATTTAAGTGTTGGGCCAATTCCCGGCCCAGTGTGCCCTTCAGCCTGTTAACGGACCATAAATGAGTTGGACCATTTGTAGTCGGACCTTAGTTTTGGCCTTTTAACGGCCCATGGACTTCATGGTCCAATACCAGCCCGGTTTCTCTTTCGGCCTGCTAAAGGCCCTAGTTAGCCTTTTCTTTCTTTGTTTAGACTAGCTTGTACAGTTTTTCTTCTTTTCTACTTAGTTCCTTTTCTTGAGGAACATTTATTGTACTTTCTGTTTGAAGCTTTAATAAATTGTTGTGGGGTGTAAGCCCTACAGTCTTCCAGGTCAAAAAAACACAGTGGGGCCATTTACAATACGACCTGACTTTCGGCCTCTTAGTGGCCCATGCTCTTCATGGTCTAGTACAAGCCCTCTGTCTCTTTTGGCCTGCTAAAGGCCTACAGTATAGTTGGGCCATATGTAGCCCAAACTTAGTAATGGCCTGTTAACGGCCCGTGAAATCAATTGGGCCCACCTGTTGCCCGCTTCGATGTCGGCCTGTTAACGACCCTGGAGGTAAGAGGGCCGACCATTAACTTTCGGCCTAGTAATGGCCCATTAACTTAATGGGCCCACTAAAGTTCGTGCAAGTCTTTAGGCCAAATTAGATAATTTGAGCCCATTACGACGAGAAATTATGCAGAGGACCAAAACCGATCAAGCAAAGGTACGCCATACAGGGAATAACATTGCACATCCAGCATATATTACAGGAAATTACATCCACTGGCAATCAAAGATTGATGCCACTGCAAATAAATGAGCAGAACCTAACCATCTACAATGTCACAATCTGCAACCTCACCACAGATGACGCCCATAAGCATGTGGGCAAGTTCTTGCTGCTTTGCTACACTGTCTCTAAAAACATTGATCAGTTGTTGTGTTGCACGACTCTGCACCTCTTATTCACCCACAATTTCCATCATTGCTTCAGCCATTAATTGGTTCACAAACATACATTTATTCCCTTGCATTCTAGACTGAGGATACTGAACAAATTCAGTTGGCGATTTTGGCAGGCTTGTATTATTGATAGTGGAGAGTGTCTCAACCACTGCATCATAACATAAATTAGGAGGGGAACCAAATGGATTAATCATGAGTTATTGCCATATTACCTGGCCTAGATTTATTGAGAAGAAACAATGGGGTTGCCTTGCTGTTTTTAGAGTTTGTCTTCTTATCTTCAGCAGCCTGCACCAAATTAACACACGAGCATTGCTACCATTGGCCAAGTCAGGTAATAGGAAAGTAACATTGACACAACGAACGTTTAGGCAACTAGCCTACACCAAATTAACACAATATGGCACAACTATCATCGGCCAGGTAAGGTAATACGAAAGCAACATTAACACAATGAATGAATGGGCAACCAGAGAAGCACTACAATTCAGTAATGTGCGTGATATGAGATAGTACACTCATGCAGCTCAGTATGCAAAACTACCAGGCAGTTTTCCTTACAAAAATCTATATTGGCGCCTTTAACATTTTGCTACAACTAATTTTAGATCAGATAAAGGTTAGATTCACGCCGATTAACATAATACATGCTGATGTAAAAATATAGTGATATACAACAGGTACTTACATCAACATTGGTGCATAGAGAATTCCCGCAAGATATTTTCCTCGAATACGATCCTAATGGAAGAAGTCTTCTATCGTTTAACCTTATTTTATAAAAGAGAGACGGGTAAGACACTGTAGAAAATATGATCAGAATGCTATAAAATTTCATGATGCGAGGATACGCACATGCTTCTTAGGATGGAGTTGACATTCTTTTGCTGGACTGGAGAAGACTAGTTCTTTGGCCACTGGAATCTGCTTATTATTAGTGGGAGTTGGGTTTCTCTGTGCTGGAGCAGTATCTATGAAAAATGGAGTTGGTTTATTATCTCCTGGCGTTTGAATCTTTTGCAAAGACCTGGTTTGTAACCCTTCAGATTCTAACATAGCCGTCTTCCCCTTGCATGCCTTATATAGAAGAATGGTGCTTCAGTTATAAAACATGCTACAGGAGCGATGGAATAGGTACTGAAGAATAGAAAGGCATGACATATTGACATGTATTCCCTCCATCCGGAAATAAATGGATGGGTCTAGGCGTATTTCAATTCTAGATACATCCAGTTTTATCCATTTCTATGACATGTAATCTGGTCGGAGGGAGTATGATGTAAGAGCTAGGGATACGACAAGACAACACAGTAAAAAAACACTGAAAACCCACTATAGAACCAAAGTACTCAAACCCACTGATATGAGATAGTACACTCATGCAGCTCAGGATGCAAAACTACCAGGTAGTTTTCATTACAAAAATCAACATTGTGGCCTTTAATCATACATTCTGCTACAACTAAATTTAGATCAGATAAAGGTTGGATTCACGCCGATTAACAAAATACATGCTGATGTAAAAATATAGTGATATACAACAGGTACTTACATCTGCATTGGAGCACAGAGTATTCCTGTAAGAATCTTTCCTCACATACGATACCAGTGCAGAAATTCTTCTATCTGGTAAGCTTATTTTCTAAAAGAGAGATGGGTAAGAAACATGTAGAAAATATGATCAGCAAGCTATAAAATTTCATGATGCAAGGATACGCACACGCTTCTTAGAATAGAGTTGACATATTTTTGCTGGACTGGAGCAGACTAGTTCTTTGGCCACTGGAATCTGCTTATTATCAGTAGGAGTTGGGTTTCTCTTTGCTGGAGCAGTATCTATAAAAGCTGGAGTTGGTTTATTATCTCCTGGTGTTTGCATCTTTTGCAAAGGTCTTGTTTGTAACCCTTCAGATTCTAACATAGTCGTATTCCCCTTGCATGCCTTGTATAGAAGAATGGCGCTTTAATTATAAAACATGCTACAACAAAGAGATGGAATAGGTACTGAAGAATAGAAAGGCATGACATATTGACATGTATTCCCTCCATCCAAAAAAATGGATGGGTCTAGGCGTACTTCAGTTCTAGATACATCCTTTTTCATCCATTTCGGCAACATGTAATCCGGGCGGAGGGAGTATGGTGTAAGAGCTAGGGATACGACAGGACAACACAACAAAAAAACACTAGTTGAATGTAAAACTGTATGCTAGCAGAATACATACAGAAAAAACTAAGGCAACATACACGTGTATGATTGGGAAACTAAGATGGCATTGCAAGAGAGCACTAGAACAACACTTCAATGTAAAAAACATGGTATGGTAGACATATGAAGTACATACTGATGAATAACAATGCATAAGATATTCAGAAGCATGATGTCCAAATTAAGCAGATGGCATTGCGATAGAGTAGAATGACAATACTTGAATTTGAAAACATGTTATCATGAATGGAATAGGTACTGAAAAACAGGAAGGCATGACATATTTACATGCATGATCAGCATGCTAAGCACATGGCATTGCAACAGAGTAGATACACTCCAGGACATTATATTCATGTCGTACCCATATCACAGGCCAAGTTAGAGCAAGGACCTTGTGGGGTGAAGAGGATTCATCATCTTTCTGCAAGTCTTCTGAAGAACTGCCTTTAGATGTTCCATCATATTGGGTATCATTGACATCAAGTTTATTGGCCTTTACATTGCTCCATGAGGTTCTTGTGGATATATCAGTGTGTGCAATTATATCTGACATGCATGGAAGACAACTAGTAGTTAGATTTATGTAATGAGTGCCTGTAGAAGACGACATAAATAGTAGGACTGGGGCTAACTAGCAGCAACAGGTCTCATAAACTAAAGGGAGAACACAGATGAAAGCTACAAAATATGTATCATTTGTACTCGAGATTAATTAGATGGCACACAAAAGTATTAAAGAACAACATAGGTAATAATAGAAGTGGTATAATACTATAATCACCAGCCTGTGGGATAGCATTGGCTGATGGATGATAACTATGGAATAGAGTTACCTAAAGAACAAGTATCTTAGCTGAACTATGGAACAATGTTAACTCCTGAACAAGACCCGCAAGAGATCAACATGAATATACAGTGAAATGTGATAATCTATTTTCCATGCTTAGATGAATAACAAAGCCATAAATGTTGCACACAAGTAAGATGAGGGTACAACCTATCTGGCCGCCATCGATAGGAGTGAGCATCATGTGCTGACTTGTCGATGGCCCTGCAGTTGTTGTGGCTGTCCATGTCGGGCACGCGCATTCGATGCAGGGAACTATTGAGTGGGGACTATAGCTCCCTTCTGGTGTATGCTTCCCTTGTTGGAGTAGTTGCGGTGAGTCGGAAGACGGTTTGTCTGAAGATGCAGATAACGCATAATGTTAAGAATGACATATCTCTTTGATATGAAGAAATACACTAAGATATCAACAACAAGGTACGAGAGTGGTCACACATCAGTTGACTGACGACTAAATTGGGGTCACATGATTTTATTTTATTTTGGTACTGTCCGATCTATGCCGGATGGCTTGATGGCCGTCTTGTGCCTCCCGGCTGACACTATTCGGAATCTTCCTCGAAGAGCCAGCGACCAACAGCAGAGCAGCCTACCTCCGCCGTCCATGGCCCCGGCCAAATCCCCTCTCCCCGCCCCACCGCACTGCCGTGGTTGCGCCGCCCCGGGCCAATCCACAAAGACTCCCCGTCATCCAGATCCGACGGCGGCAGTACCTTCAACCCACGCAACTTTAAGATAGCCATCTAAGCGCTGCTTCCATGGCAAACTTGCGGCCCCGCACCCTTATGTTAGACACCAGCCAACCAGCAGCCTAGGAGCTCCACCGCCGCGAGGGGTGTTGCTTCCCATTGGGAATCGATTGGCCTAGAATAAAGATTCAGACAACTGATGCCTAAATAAAGTGATTTGAGATGAGGGTGCGACCTATCTAGCGGCATAGTGAAGTAGGCAGGTCTAGCTTCCGAGTCGGTGAGGCCGGCGCGGTTGCGGTGGCGACTGGCGGCAGGGAAACATCGATGTCGCGACGATTGACGGCTACGGGGAAGCAGCGCCGGGACTCTGGACGGATCCGAAGTTGGAGCCGCTCCGGCGCGGTGAATGACGACGGGGGTGAATCGGCTCTGGTACGATTCACGCGGCCGTCGTGGAGGCAGCTCTAGCAGCAGGGAGTAAGAGGCACATGGCCCAGTGCACGACGGCAAATGGACAACGTCTCCGGCATTAGGGAGGAGGGCGGTTGTGAAATTGGTGCGGTGGGAGGCGCCATGGAGGAGGGGCTGAGGTTTCGCGGCTCGGGAGAAGGGAGCTTCCCGGGGATAAGGTGATTTGGCGCCCACGAGGTATGAATGGGGGGGGGAATTGGGATGGGAGTGGAACCATGTCTTACAGACGCATTTGTCTGAAATGTGAGGGGGAGTTACAGTTGTACCCCTGCCTTTAGGAACCTCGGCTTGGGTGTGTGTACCAAGGGTTGGGGATAGTAGAGTAACTTTGCTTCTCCCAAATAGTGGGTGGGAGCGATTTCGGGCGAGGAGGGCATGTTTTGAAATATAGTGGGCGCGTGCAATTTCGGGCGAGGAGAGCGTGTTTTGAAATAGTGGGCGCGAGCTATTTCGGGCAAGCAGAGCGTGTTTTGCCGACCATGCTTTATGAATTATTTGGCACATGTCATTTCGGCCGAGGAGAAGGCGCGCTTGGATGAAGTTACGAACCTACCCTCAATGTACAACGGGCCAATTGATGCGTGTCCCACATAGGATGGTAATTTCGCGTCTCCCATTTATTTGCTCGGGCGAATTCAACCGAGCAGAGGATGTTTAACGGTTCATTCAAATTTTGGGAGAACGAGCATCCACGTCTACAATACCAAGTCGATTCGAATCAAATTTTGAAATATTAGCTTGCCACTTCTTTTTTAGATGGAGAGATGATGCTTGGGAGTAATGTGTTTATACATGCTCGCTGCTAGCGATTTACTATATGACAAATAGTTGACCCACTCAAAAACGCGAATCAAACCCAAAATGAAATATCTCGACTCAATGAAATAGATCGTTCAATAGGTCAAAATAGTGAACCAAATCCAAAATTGAACACCTCAATCGAGTAGCATGTTGTACAGTATTATAGTACTCCATGAACATGTTGAAAGTCAAATTAATGAATTTGTTTGATATACGCATATATCCGTTCATGTGTGGATTGCAGACAACATGTTCTCCAATTTAAATATTTGAATGCAAGTTTATATCAAAACATGGTTTATATCAAAACATGGTTAATATCAGTCTTTGATGCATAAAACGTGACCTCCCCCTCTCCCGGACTCCTGTTCTCTCTCTCTCTCTCTATTTCTCTCTCTCTCTCTCTCTCTCTCTCTCTCTCTCTCTCTGACAATCTTCAATTCTGTCACATGAATCCGACACAAAAACCTTGTTGGTCCCTCTCCCTTTCTCTCCATCTCTCTCTCTCTTTGTGTGTGTGTGTGTGGGGGGGGGGTCTTTCTAGTTCGTATGCATATATACTCCATCTACAGGTCTCTCTTGCACACAATGTATGATACTCTAGCTAGTCCAAGCTAGATATCTTGGGTGCACTCATCGTACACACACATTCCTTGGCTCGTTGCCCGTAACTCTCTCACGCACCACTATGTCGTCTCGGAGCTCTTCCCCCTATCTCTCAAACTCTCCATCTACTTGGGTCACACATACACATGCATATCTCACTCGCACTCAATAGGCCCATCTAAAACTCTATCTCTCTCACTCGTTCTCTCTCCATCTGACACGCACAAACACACAATCTCATGCCTAGCTAGCAAAGTATGATGGTCTCTCACTCAATTGTAGGCGCATGCAGTCCCCCCTATATGTATATGACTAGCTAATCTTAGTCTCCCATCACAAACATGTGCATGGTCTATCTCGATTTCTCTCGGGGCATCTTTCTATCGCTCATGCACCTCCCTCGATCTCCCACCCATATAGTCCCCTCATGATCTTGAGGGGATCTCTCTATCACAAACACACCCTCTCTCCCTCCCCATGCGTCCATGTCCTCCATGTGTCCCTCTCGACCTTTGTTCCTTGTTGGCCAGACCTCTATTGGACATGTGCTACATGGGTGTCTCTCTCCGTTGCAAACAATCACACACTAGCTATCTTCGTGTATCTCCTCGCCTTGATTTTCTATCTCGGAGATGCATGCGTGATATGTTCACATAAGAAACGAAAAAACACACTTCTCTCTAATTTATTGTTTGTTGTCACTTTCTCTTTCTTACACATACTCTTTTTGCACACTTACTCATTCTCCTTCACACGCACTTGATCTGTCTTGACTTAGGCACTCTCCTCGGTCCATAGCATATAGATTTATTGAAAAGTCAAACATCACAAAGTTTGACCATGTACGTGGAGAAAAACAATTACATCTAGAACGGCAAACATATACCATTAGATTCACCATGAGATGTAGTTTTGTATGATTTATCTTTCGTATTGTAGATATAAATAACATTTGTGTAAACCTGATCAAAGTTTCCAAAGTTTGACTTCTAAAAAATTTACATGCACTGCATTATCGAGCGGATGGACTATCTCTTTCCCCCTCTCAGCAATCTGACGCACCACTCGGCCTTATCGGGGCTCCTCAATCTCTCTCAAACTTTATTGGTCAGTTTGGTTCGTGACCTAGCCCTCATGCCTTGATGGCCAGTACTGCCTGGTGTGGACATGAGATGTAAAATATTTCTGCCTGGCCAGGCTTGTGTGGTGCTGAAGTGTTTGGTTCATGCCTGGGCCAGGCAAAGCATCAGCGTCCCATCAATCAATCGATGCAGCAATTATTTAATGCTAATATCCATCCACGTTGCTATTAGCCTCATGGCTGCATGACCAGGCACGGCCAGGTGTTCGAAATCGGTCGCCTGGGCCAGGCTACATGCAGTGTCCGGAGTCCAGCCAGGCTAATTAAGGTGCAAGGGAATCCAGGCCAGGTGGGCTTTCTTTTTCACATGGTATCAACCAAACATAGCGTGCATGAAATCCAGCCACAACCCCAGGCCAGGCAAAAGATGCTCATGATGCCAGCCAAACTGACCTTATATCTCCCTGGTTCACACATACACATGTCTCACTCGCGCTATACATATAGACCCATCCAACACTCTCTACCCTTGTTCTCTCTCCATGTGACACGCACCCCCTAAGTACCATAATCCCTCACTCCATCATAGGCGCAAGCACTCCCCTCCCTCCTAAGTATGATTATCTCTTACTAGCCATCAGGAACACACGTATTGTCTCCTTCCATTCATACGTCTATCTCGATATCTCTCGGGGCATCTTCTATCGCGCACACATCTTGTCACTCGATCTCCCACCCATGTAGTCCCATCACGATCTCCAGGGGATCTCTCTATGACAAACATACACTCTCTCCTCCCCATGTCTGCATTTTGTCTGTACGTCTCTCTTGACCTCTCTCCCTTGTTTGTCAGACCCCTCTTGGACACGTGCTAGGGGCTTGCTCTCTCGGTTCCAAACAACCACACACTATCTCCTCACCTTGCCTCCTTTGTCGAAGATGCATGTATGATATGTTTGCATAAGACACACATGCTTTCTCTACTTTTATCGTGTGTTGTCCATGTCTCTTTCTCACACGTACACACACTTTTTTCACTCACTCTTTCTATTTCTCTCTCTCTCTCTCTCTCTCTCTCTCTAGTTAGGGACTCTGTCACGTCCATAAGCATATGGATGTTTTGAAAAGTCAAACCTCAGAAAAGTTTGACCAGGTATATGTGGAGAAAAACATTTACATCCGGAACGATCATTAGATTCATCACAACATGTACTTACTTCATACTATCATTTATCTTTGGTATTGTAGATATAAGTAATTTCTTTATAAACTTGGTCAAAGTTTCAAAAGTTTGACTTTAAAAAAATTGTTGGAACTACATTATAGAACGGAGGGAGTAGCTCTTTCTCTCTCTCTCTCTGCTATCTCTCATGGGCCTCCCCTCTCACTCAAACTCTTTATACTGACGGATTATACACTCACTGTGTCAGCGTATAGCTCTGTATATTGTTTAGTTGACCGGTCAACCAGTCCACATGCTGCCTTGTCAGCTCATGTTCTGTATCTTCGTGTGCTGGCCCATGTGGCAGTGGGTGAAAATAAGTAAACTAGAGGCCCATCTGACACGTCGTGAAGTAAACAAAGTTGAAACCACTTGGGGTAGCACCCCGCATGCTAGTAAATTGAGGGCGCGCATTGAGGACACGCTTCTTGCACGTGAAGGACGCACTCGCGCACAATTCACCACTGCACGGCGGCATGCACAGAAGGACACACTCGCGCACACCCAACACACAACACACACCAGCACACGTGTACACCGGCATCGCCGCTGGTTGAGATGGACAGCAAGGCAGCCAACAAGCGGAGGCGGCTCGAGCCAAAACCGAATCCGGCGAGCCTGGACTTCATCAACAGCCTCCCCGATGACATGCTGCTCATCATCATCGGCCTCCTCCCCACCAAATCTGCTGTGCGGACTGCCCTGCTCTCCTGGCGGTGGCGCCCCCTCTGGCGCCGCGTCCCCCTCAACCTCACCGTCGACAGCTGCCTCTGCGACAGGGATTGCAAACACATGGCCGCAGTCTCCAAGATCCTTTCATCCTACCCTAGGCCAGCCAGACGCCTCGACATCCGCATGTTCAGTACCAACTGCAAGGTCCAACCCAAGTTCGACGAGTGGTTCTTATCCCCCACCCTAGATCAGCTCGACGAGCTCAGCTTTGAATCTGGATGATGTCGCTCTCTACCGCCGTCCGCGCTCCGCCTCACGCCACCGCTGCGCAGTGCCAGCTTCAGCTCCTGCTATCTTCCCCAGATTAATGCCGCACCCGCCCTTCTTCTCCCTCAACTCAAGCATCTTGACCTCTTCGATGTTGTCATCTCGAAGAAGGCTATGGAGCACCTGCTCCGCAGCTGTACTGTGCTCGAGTACCTTCGTCTTGAGCAGATCCACGGGTTCATTAGCCTCCACATCGCCTTGACGAATCTCCGATGGATTTATGTGTCTTGCTGGCCCCGCAACAAGACATCAATTGGGAAGAGATCACTCCACCTGTTCCACATTATGGTCATTGAAAATGCGCCTTTCCTTGAGAGATTGCTTGTATCGGATCTAGAAGGTCCAACAAAAATCAGGGTCATTGACACGCTGAAATTGATAGCGCTGGTGTACACGTCTGCCAAATTCTCCGAACTCTTTATTGGATCCGTAATCATTCAGGTACAACGCTCATCTTCTTCTCCGTCTTCTTGAAATTCACATTTTTTAATTTCTTCTTGATGTATTTATGACCATATTCCAGAAAATGATTCCCACAAGCTTGACCCAGTCCATGCGCACAGTGAAGATCTTGACACTAAAATCTATCGGCCCCAACCTGGATCAAGCTGTTGGATTCCTTACATGCTTTCCGTGCATGGAGAAGCTACTCATTGAGGTGAAACTTCTTTCCTATTAGTAAATGGTAATCACAACGTAACTCAATTTTTTCGTAATTTTCCCAAATTACGATGACACGTGTAGTGTTCAAAAATGCATCTACGCACTGCACCGAATGAAATGTTTTTAGTATTTTTTTCTCACGTGATCACCTGCATCGCTTTTATGCTGTACTACTTTAGTAGCCTAGGCTAGTCATAGTGGAAAGTAACTTAGACTACTCCAGTAACTCTATGGTTACCCTAAGAGCAAGTACTACCTCCGTCCTGGTTTACTCTTCCAATTTTGTAGTATCAAAATTTGATCATAGATTTAACTGACAAAATGTTAATGCATGTCACTAAGAACTATATAGTCGGATTCGTATTTGAACATAATTTCAAATGGTGTAATTTTTAGTGACATGCATTGGCATTTTTTTAGGTAAATCTATGGCCAAAATTTTATACTAAATACAAGGTAGTATTCCCTCCGTCCCAAAATTCTTGTCTTACATTTGTTTAGATATGGATGTATCTAACACTAAAATGTAACTAGATACATTCGTATTTAGACAAATTTAAGACAAGAATTTTGGGACGAAGGGAGTACAAAAGTCGGCTATGTAGGCCAAAACACGTGCCAAATTCACTTGTGATTCATTTGGCATCGATGCCCCTCCATTTCTCACCTGGTGCCCCAATCTGGATCACCTACTTTGCTCCGGTGCCAAATTTACTCACGCAATGAAAAAACACTGCGTGGGAGAGAGAGGACTGAGGCAATAAAAAAACACTTGTTTGGGAGAGTGAGAGACTGGTGTAGTTTGTTTGATTGATCTATTTATACATGTGGGTCTAGGTGCACAGCGGTGCCAACTCTCTCACATCGCGAGAGCGGTGCCAAAACCTTTTGATTTGACATCGATGCGTATTATGTGCCATACTTTTGCAAAATATAGCATCAGACACATAGTGGAAGGCAACAAATGCCCAAGCTCTTCACGTGCTCCTAGTTAAATGAGAGGAAACAAAGAGAGAGAGAGAGAGAGAGAGAGAGAGAGAGAGAGAGAGAGAGAGAGAGAGAGAGAATATCACTAGCCAGTCAACCCTATCGTATGAGCGAATGATATTGGTACCTCATGATGACACATCAATCTTATACAACCAGCTGCTCTAATATCTTCTCTTCTTTTGCAAATAAAAAAAGACCCGAAAGTGAAAAATGTGTTGCATTATAACAATCTCATCGAATGCCTTGATCTTGATCTTATAGAAATTGATTTGATCGACTACCGAGGCAGCACACCTGAGATTAAATTGGCCAGGTTCTTTGTTCTAGAGGCAAGTGTGCTCAAGGTAATGAGGTTTGGTGTTCTCCGGCACAACAATGAATGGCGTGCTGATCACCGCAAGCGTCTAAGCCTAAATGACAAAGTCTCCGCAGAAGCTGAATTTGTTTTTGAAACATCAAGTGGCTAGAGACTCGAAAACTTATTTGCCCATTAGTGACTTCTTAGGGCGGTGGATTTTAGTTTGTATGATAATGTTGCATCCACCTAAAGTAACGAAAGTTCTTACGTAAACTTCCTAGTAATTCCCTCTTCGTAGGTGCAACATTACTCCTAACATTTGTAATATCAGTTTGAAACTTGTAATATTGTTGTGTCCTATTCCTTCATTTTAAAAATCCTGCGAATCAAACAGGTCCTGAGTTGGTGATGATGTTGTGCCTCCCATCTTTCACCAATAGCCGTCGGATCTAGATCTGACGCATACAAACCAAATTTCTCCATTTTTGCAAAAGGATGCCTGCACTTGTTCCCTATTTACAAACAACTCCTTGTCTCTCACAATCAGCCTTATCTCCTCCCCACTACATCTAGAAGGCCGTTGAAAAATCTGGCGCAATGGCTGCTGTCGGCGCCGTCCACCCACAATCTTGATGTTCTGTGCAATGCATGGGCATCTACGCATGGGAAATTATGTCGAACAGGTCTAGTTGTAAGCAGGCTAGCTCTACAGCCTTGATGATAGTGACTGCCGACGGTGAGGCTGACTATGGTATGCCGAACACGACGCCTATACTCAGGTGTCATCTCTGGCGCAGGGTGTGTCACTTCACTGTGAGGAGCAGCACGTAATAATTCGACCAACGATTAGTACAGTGCTAGTACTCCTACTACATTGGTAGTACTACTACTAGTACTAGTAGCACCACTATCTGGATTTAGGAGTACTACCACGTCCATCTAGATTTTAGTATTTGACTAGCAATATCTAGTAATGCATGTCACAAAAAATGTACTACTCCTTCTGTATATAAATACATGGTGTATTGTTTTATTCCTATCGGTGAGAGAACAAAATGTCTTTTTGCTAACTAATAGGATTACATGCAATGAACTAAACACTGCATGTCATGTTTGGTAGTCTCAAGTCATTGAAAGCATGCACGGCCCACATCTCTCATTGGTTGATATGTCACGAAATAAGAACGAGGAGGGAGTTAATGTACCATGCCTAAGTGTTTTGGGATTATTTGGTTTTCGTAAGGTGACTTACACAACATTTTTGTTTACATGCATTAACATTTTGTTAGTTAAATCAAAGGTCAAAACTTGGCGCAAAATGCAAAGGGGACCAATAAACCAGTAAACATCAAACTTCTCTCGTTTGGCCCCAACTAGAGGTCTGGTGAGATGACTATACTACACCGGCACGGAGGGGGACGCAGCTTCATTGACTTACTGCAACTGCCTTTGGGGGAATGACACATGGGCCCAATGGGTGGCTGGCCCACCTATCCTACAACCAAAGGCAGGTGCAGTAGAGGGCCGAGGAGTAGTATGAAATCCTACGCACCTACGCACGCTAACCAAGGGCAAGAGTGATCACTTGAATCGCAAGATCAGTTGACTAGAAGCTAAGCTAGACCCATGGAGGCGATGAGCGCGAGCATTAGCCGGCTGTGCCAGATGGTCCACGACGCCGGCCTGCGGCCCGACAACGAGGAACGTCTCCAGGTATTGCTTGAGGCCGCCAGGGCGAGGGGCCGCTTGGACGACAGCTTCGTCTCCTTGTTCGATGAGGTCCTCGTCGGTTTCCTCGACAAGTTCACTGTCGTCAAGAAACTCGTGGACGACTTTGATGTACGGTTCCAGCCGACGCGCCCAGGCTCTGCGATGCCCACCACCCTCAACGGCCACTATGGTGACAACCTCTTCGACGCACTGGTGGCCCTGCGACTGCCCACCGTCGTGCCAGAGAATGTCCAGCTTGAGGTCGCACTCGCTGCGCAGCGCCTGGTGCAGCAAGACACCATCGACATAATCACCCACGTCTACGCGCAAATTGTCCACAAGGACTACTACATGCAAGAGGAGGACGATAGGACGCTGGCCTTCTTGGACCGCAGGGCAACCTTGGACGGCATTGTTCAGAAGCACGTTGAGCTCACTGCCAACACTGCTGCTCCTCACCCGTCGGTTGGTGACCCGACGCACTAGGGCATGAGGATGTCGTTGATGGATCTGTATGTATTTTTATCTTTCCTTCAAATCCATGTAGTAGTATATGGTACTACTAGTAATTTACCTTTCACATCAACTTCATAATTTTCGTACGTACTCCATGCATGAACGACGCCAGACCAAACTTCTCATTACTCTAGGAAAAATCGTTATTTTCTATCTATCGGTCGCGCCATGGTGCAGAACCAAATTTTACAAGTTACGAGTTCAAAAGGAAAAGCCTGCCGTGTTCGCTCGCACCCCCACACGGTTGGTCCGGCACGTCGCTCAAGGGGGAATGCGTGCGGTGTGCATTTTCACTTACAAGTGGGACCGTAGTTGAGCAAATCGACTATCGGCAAACCCCCACCCCGCCCACCGTGCGATGGCTGAGAAAACAGGAGGGAGAAGAGATGGTTGTAGCACGGACTCCAAGAAAATTGGTACCTAATGGGACTCGTGTGGGTGGCGTGTGCCGTACTACTAGACGTGAATGCTAGTTATGGCCCATGCCACCCCACTATATCGAGCCTATATCGAGGTGTTGGTTACGTAGAACAAATTTCCTAGAGTCCGTTCTCAGCCCTCCTCTATCTCTCTTCTCAGCCAGCCAGCAGACGCCCGGAGCCCATCGTCTGTTTGCTCATATGCGGTCCCACATGTCAGTGAAAACGCAAGAGGACCCACTAAACCTGCACATCTTTCACCTCAACGTGCTGGTGATGAAAAACAAATCCAATAAAGATCTTCGGTGGCCGCTTTTGGCGTTACTCAAGAGTAGTAAGATTCTATTTATAGTTTAACCCAAGATGCACATCACGTGGCTTCAACTACCACTCTATTTTCTTGCGTGACACGACCTGGATGCTGGATGTCCCACGTGTCAGCAAAAGGAAGAAGAACCCGACCAAATCTTCGGTTGTGCTCTCGGATTAGACTAGTTGTCCTAACTTAAAAAAATTATTGTGTACTCCCTCTGTTCCAAAATACTTGACTTCCATTTGTCCAAAAATGGATGTACCTATATACTAAAACATGTCTAGATACATCTATATTTTGACAAATAGAAGGCATGTATTGTGGAACGGAGGGAGTAGAATGGATGCAAGTTTTGGTATTGGGAAGAAGAGTACATCGATATATTGATAGAGCACAATTTAGTAGATGTTCTAGCACTTTTAGCTAGCATAGAGGCTAGAGATGAGACTAGTGAACTTGTTGATACTCATACTAGAATAAAGGCTAGACATGAGACTAGATGCGAGGAAGCAACTTCTACTTCTTTACACTCAAAGAAGAAAGAAGCACGCAAAATTGAGCCTCCGCAGATCAACAAAGAATGCACCGAGAAGGCACTAATCCAACTTACATGAGCAGTTATGGAAGTTGGATATCTTCTAAAATGTACTCCCTCTGTTCCAAAATAGATGACTCAACTTTTTACTAAGTTAGTACAAAGTTGAGTCACCTATTTTGGAACGGAGGGAGTATTCTTGTGGTTCTTATTTTCTTTGGTCTTGCTTGTCTAGTCAAAATTATCGTTGGAGTTCGTGCAAAACGGAGGTCCGTTTAGGGTCGTGCGTTGAAGTTGGCCTTACAAGTGGGACCGTAGTTGACGAAAACGACTATCAGCAAACCCCCACCTCGCTCGCCGCGCGATGGCTGAAGTTAGAGAAACGACGAGGTTGAAGAGATTGCTCTAGCACGGACTCCAAGAAATATGGTGTCAGATGGATGTTGTGCTAGTGGCGTGTGATGTACTCCTGGACGTGAATGCTTGTTCTGGCCCATGCCACCCTACTACTCCTACTACTTATATAGTACTAGTATCGAGGATTCGAGGTGCTGGTTATGTACAGCGAACACATTAACATATGGCTACAGTAAAAACACCCGCCCGACGCGCGAAGCATGTGAAACTAGTACAAATAGTGTACTACTATTGTTGATTGGCCTCATCCGATAACCTGTTGCAATGCATGTACAATTATGTATTCAGAAAATATTTTTTTGCCTCGTCGCACCACTCACTCAAAGAAGCGACTCGAAAGCCATTCATAAATTTAGTATGTTTATCACAGGCATATCATTTTATTACATACAACAGGTCATCAACCCACATCAACAACGAGGATACATTATAAATACTAAAGATTTCATCACACAACAAATAACAAGCAATGAAATGAATATCAACTCAACCAATCCTTGGTGTTGGAATTGCTTTGAACCACAAGTGATTCTCTGGGAAGGGCCATCCATTGTCGATCTCGAGACCAACGCAGAACTGATCATCCAGGATGAAGCGGCCTACTATATCAGTACCAGGGTAGGGAACCACCCAAATGTCCGAGGTATAGATACAATTGCTTCTCATAAATGGTACTAGTAACGTTGTGTCAACAACAGTTGGATCGCCTTTCGCCATCATTGGATAGTTTTGTCCAAGGAAGAGCGAGTTTTCTCCAAGACTATCAATTCTGTACCAGGGAGAAGGTGTTGGCGCTTGCACACTAGTATCCATCCGGAATACCATGCAACGGGTGTTGGAATAGTTCCGGAGAGTGCGACCATGGGAGACTACACCTGCTTCCTTAGTAGTAACATCAGCAGTGGGCTGTATACCACACAAGAAGAGGTGATCCATCGAAATTAGTTGCTAGGCGCCACTGAGTATATGGGCGCTGCTCGTCCTCATGCTTGTGATCATCACCATCGTTATCTCCCCCTTGGTTATAAAAATTTGCAAGTATAGGTGGTGGAATGTTCACAGGACCTGGAAACACAAGAAGAAGGTTAATTAGTAAAGGGAAACTTGCTAACCCGCATGCATGTGGATGAAACAATTATAATTACGGTAGAAGACAAACGTACCGAAACTATGAGGATCCCATGCAAAAACAGTGCCATGAGTGATGGAAGCAAACACAAGGCCCTCGTATTGAATTGCATCACAATACTCATCCGTGTACAAAAACTAATTTTTGAGCAATACCTATCTAGTTGAACCATGAAGGGCGGCAACAAGCTTGGTGAAGATAGCAACAACTACATAGTTCTTGTAATTCCAAGAGCGGTTGGGAACTCGACAAATTGCTATCTTCCGTAGAAGACAATCACCATGATCGTATTTGAACGTGCATAGAATACCGGTGTGCTCAACCTCTGGGCAGTCTACTGAGATTTTTGGAAGTGGAACCCGGTGACGAGTGTACACATTCACAAGTTCCCACTCGCAGTTGGACCCAATATAAACAACCCAACCTCCATTTGCGCCTGCCCGAGCCTTACCCTCAAGCGATGGCATCTTAACATCATACGTATCATTATCAAGCGGCATCAACTTGCACAAGGCGAGGCCTCCGTCGTCCCCGTGCCAGTCATCAGGGTCACGGCGAAGAAGATAGGGGAGATCATACCGCTCCTTGACCCTTGGGTTCCTTGTATGATGTTATTACTTGAGTCGAGAATGGTCTTGAATGAACCTGCCATGCTAGCCGAGGTGATGACATCGCACCGATCAATGAGTTCCTCCACCGTGTCATCTTTCAGATCGGGGCCAGAATAACGGGGTCGTTTCCGGCCTGTTCCCTTAATGGAGAAGACGATCGAACAATGGCAGAAGGAAGGGTGAAGGCAAATGGAGGAGGGAGAGGAAGAGCGTGCTACAACAGTTCCAAATAGAGAGGGAAAGGCGAAGAGTCGGTGGACGGTTGCCAGTTTGCCACAGTACGCGAAGAGGCGCCCCGGCCTACACGTCCATTCGGAAATACTAGTAAAAAAGGCCTCGCTGTCGTCTCACTGATATGTTGGAACAGGACCACATGTCAACGAAACATGGTGTGTAATTTCTCGTGCAAAATGCAATTTGGCCGCGTTGGCCCAAGGTGCCGCATTAATTATCGACCTTTATTTTTTTAATGGTGTGTTGTTCAGTTTTGAAGCACGACTAACTAGTACTGTAATCAGAGAAAATATAAACTACTCTACCACTACTCCACCTCCATTACTAGTAGTATAAAAAAGATATATAGGCCGGAGCTTCAGCGCTTTCTTGCAAAGGGCTGCCCACTTGCTTCCCACACTATCACCCTCTCTCCAGATCTAAAGAAGACGGCCTCTCTCTCCCTCCTCACCGGTGTTCACAGATCCGCCAGGGAAGAAAAGGACGTGCAGCATTGATGCACTCGTCGTCAGCGAGCAAGGTCACGCACTAACGACAAGGCCATCCTCTTGGACCTAGCGCCCGCGCAGGATGGCCTCCGTCCCCAAGCTCGATGCCGTAGTGTGTGTGGAGGACGATGACCACGAGCGAAGCCACTTCCCGCCGACCCTCAGGTATGCTACCTCTTTTCGAACCATACCCTTGTTCTGTTGCCCCATCTGCCACGTCGTTGCATGTGGATCTTTTTCCACTCCACCATCTTCCCAATTTGCTATCCTCTGCTATGCTGGCCACGCAGACAAAAACCTTAATTTGCACTATTAAAGGAAACCCTACTTCATGCAGACTAATCTATGTCTAGGTTGAATAAGGAAAGGGAGGGAGACTGTACTATCCAAGAGAGTAGGCATCGAACCCGCATCTAGGTTGAAAAGGGGAAAATCAGTAGCTAAGGAACGAGTCTCATGTCTCTTGGTTGAAGAAGGGTAGAAAGGCATGACAACGCAATAGAGAATGACCAAGTCGATCGGTTTGTTGTCCTCACATAGGAAAAAGGTGGCTAAAGAGAACAAAAATGGGACGTAATCAACATATGCTGCCTGGATATTTCTTGCTCTGGGCAACCATACCTCCCTCACCACTTTGCGTCCGTGGAGGTACATCGTACTAGTGCGCCCACTATCCGAATGGGCCTCCCATGCTCTTATTGCCACTTTTTTGCTGTTAGTATAACGCCAGCAGTCGAGTCAAGCAATGCTACTGCTAAAGTGATTCCACATTTAACTAATGCCACACTCAGTCTAATGCTACCGATAAATTTAAGCAATGCCATTTAATGTCACTAGATTATTTCAGGGTTAGCTGTTGATTGTGGATGTATTAAAGATTTTTTAGCTAAGGCATTAATGCTGTTGCACAGCCAGTATACCAACGATTAAACTTGTTACTACCTTCAGATTTTTGCACTGTTAATGCTTATAGATTACATACCTCACTTTCATGAGATAAGTTAATTTTTTTTACAATGTCACCAAAATGCCAAGGCGCTGATGTCATTTTATTTTGGTTAAACTGCACAAAAAATTATGAAGACAAGAGGAAAGGTCAAGAGTGGGCACCTCCTCCTCATGCACAGCTAGTATACCAATGCTGAAACTTGTTTTTTTACCTTGAAGACTGCAGGGCTTACACCCCACAGCATTTTATTAGAGCAAAACCAGACAAATACAGGAGGTTCCTCAAGTGGAGGAACAAAGTAAAACAAAGAAGCTATAAAGAAAAAGGCTAAACTAATCTAAAAAGAGAAGGAAAGCACTAAACTGTACAAGAGAAAAGGAAAATACAACTGATGAGGCCCTCAAGGAGGTAAGAAATCAATCCACTTGAGCAGAGCTTCCCTGTATCTTCTCTTGATCCTGTGTGAAAGGAGAGTAATATCATGAATAACTCCATTCCTCCACACCCTAAAAGATGGGTTGATATGTCTAAAAGCCTTGCCATTCCTAACTTTCCAAATGTTCCACCAAGCAAGGAAAACCACTTCCAAGAAGAAAGGTTTATTAAAATCTTTCCTGGCATGCAAGGCAATTTGTACCATGTGATCGCTATCCAGCCAGGAGATTTGTAGATAGTTCCAGATTCTCATGCTGAAGTTACATTGAAAGAAAATATGGTTCCTATCCTCAAGCACTCTAGTCGGGCAAAGAACACAGCCAGGCCCATCATTAATCGTCCAATGGCGTTGTTGAATCATATCCTTGGTGTTAACTCTGTCCATAATGACCAGCGATGCAAACATTTTAATTGTCGTGGTACAAAAACTCTTCCAAACCCAGCTGAGAATGGGATTGGCAACACCTGGCTGATGTACAAAATCATAGAATTTCTTTGTTGTGTATTCAGATTTTTTTCCCATGTCTCCAAGTCCAGATGTCATTACAACTATTGTCCAGAGAAGTGGCAGCCAACATGTTTGACAGTTGATTGAACTCCTTAAAATCTAGCTCAGATAAAGCCAGAGAAAACATTTGCTGCAAATTTTCAGCCTGCACCAGTTCCATGATAGAAAGACTTTTCTGCAGAAAAAATGAGTATAGCCTTGGGAACCTTTCTTGGAGAGTGATGCAAGACTTGTCAATTTCCCAATGATCAGACCAAAAGAGAACTGAATCCCCTCTTCCAACAGCCACAGAAGTAACAACTCTGAACTTGTCCATCAGTTTGCAAATGTCCCTCCACCAGAAGGAACCACAAAGAGAGGTGTCATGGGGAACTCTCTAGAAGTAATATGAATCCCAAATCAATTGAACCCATGGCACATCTGCTTTGTTTTAGAATTTATTCAGATACTTCAAAAGTAGAGCATCATTTTGCAGTCCTAGTTTTAAAATTCCAAGTCCTCCCTTAAGCTTTGTTCTACAGACCAAAGGCCAATTAGCCAAAGAATGCCCCTTCTCCTGACCATATTTCCTCCACACGCACTGTCTCTGAATTCTTTCTAACTGCTTGAGGATACCTTGTGGTATAGACAGACTGCAAAGGAAAAATATAGGCAGTGAGGAGATAACAGAGTTCACCAGCTGTAACTTACTACCTTGGGGTAGAAACCAGGAGCTTGTAGTAAGCCTTCTTTCCATGCAGTCTACTAAAGGTAGCAGATCAACAATTTTTGGCCGAGTGGTTCCAATAGGAAGTCCCAAATATGTGAAGGGCATTGAGCCTAACTGGCAGCCAAACTGGGAAGCAAGAGCAGAGGCAACAGAGGCTTCCACATTAATTGGGTACATTGAAGATTTATGGAAGTTAATTTGCAGACCAGTTGCTAAAGAAAAGGAATCCAGAACCTTTTTGAGAACTTCCAACTGAGCTGAATCAGCAGTCACAAACAGCAAAGTATCATCAGCATACTGTACCACTGGATAATCAGGATCATGTGTTGGCAATGGCAAGGATAGCAGTCCCTTATGCAGGAGATCATTAATCATAGTCTGCAAAAGATCAGCAGCAATCGCAAAGAGCAGAGGAGAGATAGGATCTCCTTGCTTCACACCACATTTGCACTTGAAGTGCTTTCCAGGTACACCATTAAAAAAATAGAAGAGGTTGCAGATGACAATAGTTGCTGAACCCAGGTGATCCATTTGATATCAAAACCCTTTGCTACAATGATCTTTAAAATGGCTTCATATTGAATAGAGTCAAAAGCCTTTTCAAAATCCAGCTTGAGCAATAAGATTGGCTTCTTTGAATGATTGCATTGGTGTATATACTCAAAAGTACAAGCAATACAATCCTGAATAGTTCTTGACTTGATAAATCCATACTGGTGCTTATGAATGCATTTGGTGATTTCATCTTGAAATCTATTGGCTGCCAGTTTGGTTAAAAATATTAGACCAACACTGGTCAAAGAGATTGGCCTAAAATCTTCTACAACATCAGGTGTTTGCTTTTTGGAATTAAAGTAATGAAAGCTTCATTAAGATTCTCCAAATGGGTAGTTCTTGCATGAAATTCCATCACCAGCCTAATAAAATCACTGGAGATGATAGGCCAACATTCCTTAAAAAAGGCCATTAAAACCATCTAGCCCTGGTGCCTTATCAATGGGCAACTCTTTTATGACCTTCTCAATTTCTTGCACCTCAAAAGGTTTTGTGAGCACCTCAAGACCCTGAACTTTTGGGATAAGTGAGAGAATGTCATTGCCCAACAAAATTGGCTTAACAGATCCCATTCCACCCTTGAAAGTTTCCAAAAATTCCTTAGCTATTTCCCCATGATCTGAAGAAACTGTTCCATCAGACAGTTGCAGCCTAGCAATAGAATTCGTCCTATACCTCTCAGTTGCCATGGCTTGGAAGAATTTTGAATTTTCATCACGCACCTAAATATATCTAATAGTACACCTTTTCCTCCAGTATAAATACTGCAAATGGAGAAGATGCTCATGATGCATCTTAATCACCTTTCTGAAATTGTATTCAGGTCTGGAAAGAGGCCTCCAATCCTCCAAATCATCCAACCATAGAATTACCCAGTTGCACTTCTCAATCAATGTTTTGATATGAGACAGGCCCCTTTGCCATTTCTTGAGTGCAAATCTCAAGGATTTTAATTTGTCCATAATAACTGTAGAGATATGAGTTTTATGGGAAGTTCTGTTCCAAACCTCATGCACACAGTCCATAAAACTAGGTTGATGCATCCAATAGTTTTCAAATCGAAATATATGAGCTTTTGGGATGGTGGTGCAAATAGAAATCACACAAGGAACATGATCAGAAGAAGTTTTAGCCAGTGGTGCAACTTGCGTCTTGGGATACTGATTTATCCAGCTGGCAGAAGTAAAAAACCAGTCCAACTCCTCAAGGAGTGGAACATCCTGCATATTTGACCAGGTGAAGCGTCTACCTTTTAAAGGGAGTTCCAGCAGCCCTAAATGACCAATGATCTCATTAAAGATGAAAATGTCATTGACATCTCCACCAGCAATATTTCGATTATCCATAGATCATATGAAATTGAAATCTCCCAATAACAGCCATTTTTGCTCAGGTTCTACCTAAAGGTTATATAACCAGTTCACAAACTCATCCCTCATTAAACCTTGACAGGGCCCATAAACATTTACTAAAAACCACTGATCACTATTATGCACCGAGGTGAAGCTGATGACAATACCAAAAGGTTTCACCTCAATTAAAGTACCCATAAAAACATCAGATCACCACACGGTCAAAATACCTCCCGAATCCCCTCTGGAGGGAGATTCAATGAACTAGTCAATACCCACAGAACAAATGCTCTTAATTAATGATCGAGGGCAATCTGAGAGCTTGGTTTCTTGCAAACAAGCAACAACACACTAACTGTCAATAATTTTCTCTTTAACAGAACGCTGGCGTGTGTCAGAGTTTAAACCACGAACATTCCAACATAACACCTTCCAATTACACATAGGCATTCGATTCATGATATAAGCACAATCAAATGTAGCAGATAAGGTATGACATACAATGCCATACATCCCACGTCATAACAGACAAAATGCACCCAATTTTGACCACACAACATATGTTTCATAAGAACATAAAAGACAACAAATTTAACAGGCTCTCTACACCTAGAAAGAGTTTTAGACTTCAACATTTAAACACCGCTGCAGGAGGAGTCATCCTTAGGATTAGCCATAAGCTTATCCTTAGAAAGTAGGTTGGGATCG
>NC_041385.1:398137763-398149057 GCF_002162155.2 Triticum dicoccoides | reverse complement strand
ATCTTCATTGCTGGTGGGCTGGGCCTTCACTTCAATGGGCTTGTACCTGGAACGCCTTTTAGTGGGCTGGAGGGAGAGTTGCTCAAAACTCACAGGTTTAAACCCATCCAGCTTTGCCACACTTCTTGTACACCTCCGTACAGAAGTATCCACTAACGGGGCAGCAGTCTTCCTTCTTCTTGTCTGTTTCTTTTGCTTGACCTGTGAATCAGCAGAAAAAACCATAGAAGAGGAAACAGAGTTCTCCTCCATGTTACCAGGCACAACATCTTCAGAAATCCTCCCTCCTGACACAGCAACTGCAGACACCTCATCATCATTAGCTGGTAAAACCTCCTCGGATGAACCTCCAAACAAAGCTCGTGCAACTGGGCGTTTAGCCACAATAGATTTTCTTGGAGACCGAGAGCTGGGCAGGCTTGGCACCAAAAGAGATATCTTTTGGGAATCATCAAAAGCAATTGTCCACGTCCGCTTAGAGTATGTAATAGTTCCAATGGGCTTAAAAAGATAGATCTGGGCACCTCCTTGATAGCAAACTCAGACAACAGGTTCTCAAAAGATCTTTTCCAGATCATTTCTGGAGGAAGCTGTGGCCCAGACACAATCCTGGCCATGCCAATGAAGATCTGGTGCTGATGAATGACAGGAGGTTTGTATGGGACAATTACCAAAGGATTTTCCAAAGCAGTCGGCTACACATTGCCCTGTAACTGTTGCTCAGGTTGAAACTGATGCTACGGATCAACCTGAACCTCCACTGCCTGCTCTACAGACCTAGAGCCCTCTGGCTGGTCAATGACAATGGAAACCTGATCCCGCACTGGCATTGCAGGCTACGGTGGCTCCTCAAGCTCTTCTTCATTGTCACCCCTACCATTACATTTTGTATTCTTAATTCTTATAGAAATTTTCCAGTGCTAGAGTTCATTGAAATCTGTTCAGTAAAACCATTGTACTGTACCCTGTAATAAACTAACTTCTCTACCGTTGCACTAGCCACTGGATTAGTGTATATTTTTAGTATTCGAATGGTGTTGCATTAGTGTATGGACATAAATAAAGTGTGGCAAGCTTTCCCAGATATGTGCTCAAGAAAACTACTACTTGTTTTTCTAAATACTAGACATTTTGGTACTTTAAATTGAACCGCAAAAACGTCTTATATTAAGGAACAAAGGTTGTAGAGTTCACTCAAATTATGCCGGTAAAGCTAGTCACACCTTTGTTAAAATTTATGTTCATTATGTTATCGGAGGAGGTCTGTATGTTTGTCTCTAATGCCTGTCGATTACATACCTGACATCATGATGTAATGTTAAGTCATTTCCTTTTGTACAGTGTCACTGAATTGTCAAGGCGGTGATGGCATTTTATTTTAGTTGAACTGCACAAAATATGCTTAAAAGAAGAGGCAAGGTCAGGAGTCGATCATTCTTTCAAAAAGAACTATATATGCCTTTCTGACATCAGCCGCTGTTGCCTTATTTATTCCTTCAAACAGGTGGTTAGAAATAGTCTTGCTACCTTGTCCATTAACAAATTGGAATGCTTATATTTGTGAGTCTATGCTTCAACTAGTGTCATTTTTACAGTAATCACACATTCAATATCTATGCAAACAGGGATGCTTGATTTTAGTGGAACTACACAAAAAGTGCAACTGGTTCAACATTAGGAGCATGTTTTCTTCCAAACCTTTATATCCAATTGGTGGCACTATGAGCTGTTCATTACGAAGGTACATGGTTTGCTACTATCTTGCTACTCTTTTTGTACTGTCATTAGATAGTAATACTAGTGGTTTGCATGTGAATTTATTGGCAGGGTGGACCTACATTGGAGCTGCATGACATGATTCAATGATTGGATGCTCAATTTCAGTTGTATCGATTTCACCTCTTCCATCACTGCAAACATGGATATCCTTGGTCTGATGAAGAATAGACGCTACATTTCTGCTCTGAACCAGCAAATCAATTCAGTATGAAATTGTCCAGGGCAAAACATAACTGCGTCAAATTGTCCACTGCAGAACATTACAGATGCTAAGCGGAAGAGACATGTTTAAACCGAAAATACAAGGTGTGGTATATGTTTACTAGCTGTTTGATATTTGTGCAGACAGAGATGTCTGCCCGTTGCTATTTGGCAAACAAACAAAGTGACCGCAATTTTGGTTGAACTACACAAGAGAATAGTATAGTCACTGCATGCAGTGCCATTTGAAAATAGACACATAAAGATTGGATAGTCACTTCATGGACTGCAGAAAAGTTGTACTGGACTATTTATTGGCCAACACTAGGTGCTTCATTGCTTTGGTCTGATTATACAATGGGCATCATTTTGCCTAAGTTAAAGTTTGTATTCCGAAAATAGTCTCGCAGTGTGATCGAGAGAAGACCAAATCATATTGCAGTGGATGTTCCTCCATCATGTGTGGTTCATTCTCATGGTTCCAGCTGTTGGTGAAACCACTTACGTTTGCAAGAGGAATTGTAGACTTCACAAACAAATTTGTCTTTCAGTCTGTACTGAATGTTGGCCAACAGAAGCATCCATGTTAGTAGGAAGAACAGATGTTTTTTCTAGATCTTTGCTTTTGGAGCTACATATTTGTATATGATCTATGAATCATTGAGATGCATTAACATGTTGATCTTATGTATGGGAATCATACTAGTTGGTTTTAGTTGCGACACAAGATCCGAAGTGGCTGATCTTTGCTTTTGGAGCTACATATTTGCATATGATCTGTGAATCATTGAGATGCATTAACAGTTTCTCATTTCTGTTCACTGAGTGTTTACAATTTACTAATCGATCACTAGCTAGCCTACTAAGGCGCTCCATGCAGTTTTATTTGCAACGCAAGATCCGAAGTGGCAGTTTTTTGAATAAAAATGCCTACCTCTGAAGAAACTGACAAGCTACACTATCCTACCTACTCGATCCTACACGGATAAATAGCGGATCACGCACGTACTACCTTCTTTCCGGTTTGCATGGCTCAATTCAAGAAACGACCTACTTGATCCTACAAGAATAAATAGCGGATCATGCACGTACTAGTACCTCCTTTCCGGTTTACAGGGCTTAATTCAAACCTATCACCAACCAAAGTACTCCCTCCGTCCGGGTTTATTAGTCCCGTGAGCAAAGCAGCAAGACCAAGGCATGGCAATAATTAACGGCATGCAGAAGTTTAAGCCTAATTAATTCCAGCGATTTAAGTGGCTGCATGCGTGCCCTTGGCTGCGACTCGTTGCATGCTGCTCCGCATACTGGCTGCGAGCGATTCTGAGTGCCTGCATGCAACCGGCCGTAATTAAGGCAGCTAACTGATGGGAAAAAAGATGTGCTTTATTTGTTGTGGGCCTTTTAAATCCGTGGAATCATTATTGACAAAGAGGGAGATGATTCGAGTGCACTCGTTTGACCGTCATGCCAGCGTGCGACCCAGACGGGATGGGACGGCACAGTCATAATTTCAGTTTCTCTAGTTTTCCACGGCAAGCTGGCGCGCTAAGCCATGCCTGCTTATGCATTGAATTCTGATGACCGTCGCGCTACCTTCCGACTATAAGTACTATTTCCCGGTGTTCTCCGGTGGCACCGTGACCCAACTCGCCATATCCTCATAAGCCCCCACCGGCCCGACGTCTCTCGCCACGTCCGCCATGCCCCTGCCCGTCCGCGGTAGGCGAGGCCGGGGGCGGTCACCGCCGGAACTAGTGTTCGATTTTTCGCCGGAAGGCAGACGGAGGGAGGAGGCATTCTATCTGTCTTTAGATGGCAATGCGGAGATCGAGGACTTGTTGGAGCGCGACTGCCTGGCGGAGGAGGAGTTGTTGGAGCGCGACCGCCTGGTGGAGGAGCAGCGTATCACCGATTTGCGCCGCCAGTGGGACATGGAGCAGCAGCGCACCGACACTCTGATTCACGAGCAGAGCGCCCGCAATTGGGCCGACTACGTGGAGGCCGGCGCCCGGCAAATAGCCCTGGAGGCTGTCGGGCACGCACGCATTCACGACGCCGATTTTTACTACCAGCTCATCAAGTGGGTTTCCCGCTTGGAAGGCGAAGCTTCGGTGGACCATGCCGGCATGGAAAGGGCAACGCGTACGAGCAACGCGCCCTATTGCACCTCTGGCAAGTCCGAGGCGAGGCGCAGGACACCAGTGCCGGTGTTTAGCGTGTACCGCAGATGGCGGCCGACATCGTCTAGTTAGCTAAGAGTAAGTTAGTACATGTACGCTACTAGAGTATTAGTGGGAGTAGATAGTTAACTTGGCTATGATGGTTGTCAACGTGGAAGTTCAGTACTCTATATGTGAATCAGACCTGTTACTTTGCTCTGAATGTTGAACTTTCCGTTTGAACATATGGAATGGGCTATTATTTTTTTAAATGGGTTGTATTTGTCCTCCACGGGTTTAGAGGCTGACTTGTGGGCCTACCAAGTTGACGCGTACAGAATCAGGAGATGATTGTACGTGGAGAGGATGACAGCAGGGACCCACCAAGGTCATGGCAGTACGCAAGCAAGTGCCTCCTTATTTCAAGCCAATAAAAAAATGGCTCCTCCTAATGGATTTCTGACATCTGGGACCCATGCCATTGTCAACGTAGTCAATAAATGAGAGAATTGCACAACGAGCGGCTGACACCAAGGACCCAGCAGCTCGCCCAGTTATTTTTGTTTTGGGTTAATTTGATAAATGCCACTGTAAATTTGGTGTTTCCGAGAAATGCCACTACAAATTCCAAACTTTGAAAAATTCCATTTCTAGTGGCATTTTTCGAAGTCTGGAGTGGCGTTTTTCAAAGCTTGCAAACTGCAGTGGCGTTTTTCAAAGTTTTCAAAAATTGCAGTGGCATTTTTCAAAGTTTGGAAATTGCAGTGGCATTTTTATGAATCGCCATAATTGGAGCGGCATTTATCTAATTTTTTTTTGAGACGGAAGCAGGGTGTCAACTGGGCTGTACGGGACACTCTGGCCTGTCTAGACAGCCTTTTCTTTTATGTTTTCCACTGACCAGCCCAGTAGATTTTTCTCTTTCTGAAAATGGCTAGCCCAGTTTTTTTGTGATTTGTCAAGTAAGTCGCTTTGTCAGGCCTGTTGGGATCCAAATCCTTCAAGACCAGGAGAGCTTTATTCGGCTGGCCGAGAAAATGGCCTATCAGTAATGAGAAATGGGTTGTACATTTTTAAAACACATCAAACCGCAATTAGTTTCAAATATCTTTTTTTCATTTCGAGATTTTAAATTGCATTGATTTTTATGCGTGGACAATTTATTGGATTTTATATTGATATACATTTATTTTTAAAATCAGTCTGAATGTGACTCAAAATTTCAGGATTAAAAACAGTTTAGACTGCACCGACATATGCAAAATTTCATATATTTTTTTAACCGTGGCCACAATATGGGCTATAATGCTAACAAAAAGAATATGGCTCCAAAAAAACCCGTAAGAATTAGAAAATGGGATGTAAATTATTAGAAATAATGGCAGATGGCATGTATGCTGTTATCCACAGATTTGAGGCTTTCCTAAAAAAAGGTTGACGCCCAAGCAGTGACTGTTGGATGTCCATCCAACGGCTGTCATGCTTCTTCAATCTCTGCTCTTCCTGCTCCAGCCGCTCAAACAAGCGCCGGCGGGACTGCCTGCTCCCTCCCCCCGCGGTCGGTTGTGCTGCCGCGCAGGCCTCACCACCCCACCGTACTCGCATTGCTGGCCTAGCCATCCCTCTACTCACCCACACCTGCTGTTATTCTCCGGTGACGGCAGACGAACCAGTAAACCCTCGTACAGTCGTACTCCCCTCCGCGTGGGAAACAAGTGTCGAGTCTTCCCTGGCTCCGTGTCGTTCCCTTCCTAGGCCTCGCCGTTGTCCACCGCCCTGGTGCTCTCGACATGCTGTGGTCAACATGGTCAACGACCGAGATGTATCTGAAGTGGACTGTACGTGGAGAGGCTCACAGCTGGGTCCACGGCCGCACGCAAGGAAATGCCTCCTTATTACACGCAAAATAATGATTCCTCCACCTGACATCTGGTTCCCACCGAAAGGGCCTCTGTATTTCGCGAAAATACGTTACCTCCGCTGACAGCTCAGACCCACTAGCTATATCTTCGCACGCAAGGAAGTGCCTCCTTATTACGCACAAAAAAATGAATACTCCTCCTGCTAGCTGGGACCCAGTATAGTGGGCCTACTAAGTTGACGGGGACGGAGGGCTTTGTCAACTTAGTCAATATGCATGATTCTAGCTCGAGTGACCATACGATGTCCATCCAACGGTCATAGTGCTTCTTCAATCTCTGGTCTTCTTGCTCCAGCCGCCCAAAGCAGCGCCGGTCGTGCCGCCTGCTCCTGCCTCCCGTGGCCGGCTGTGCTGCCGCGGAGGCCTCACCGCCCCCATACTACTCCCACCACTGGCCAGGCCATCCCTCCACTCCACTCACCCACACCCCCTGTTATTCTGCGGCGACGGCAGCGCAGCCGAACCAATGAACCCTCGTACTCCTCTTCGTGTGGGCATCCACTGCCGTGTCTTCCCCGGCTCCGCGTCGTCCCCTTCCTAGGCCTCGCCGTTGTCCACTGCCGTGGTGCTCTCAGCGCGGCGTGGTCAATATGGTCAACGACAAACTTCCATTCGAAGAGTACTATACATGGAGAGGCTGATAGCTGGGTCCACGGCAGCCGCAAGGAAGTGCCTCCTTATTACGCGGAAAATAATTATTCCTCCACCTGACAGAAGGGACCCACCGGATGGGCCACCAGTATTTCGCGAAAAAAATGTTTCCCCCTGACTGTTGGGACCCACCGGACGGGCCATTATATTTTGCGAAAAAAACGTTTCCCCCCTGACTACTGGGACCCATCGGGCGGGCCACCGTATTTCGCAAAAAAAACATCCCCCCTGCTATCAGCTCGGACCCACCGGAAGTGCCTCCTTATTACGCACAAAAAAAATGAATACTCCCCCTGCTAGCTGGGACCCACCTTGATGGGAGGCTGACTTGTGGGCCTACTAAGTTGATTGGGACGGAGGCCTTTGTCAACTTTAGTCAATATGAATGATTCTAGCTCCAGTGACCGTACTATGTCCATCCAACGACCGAAGTGCTTCTTCAACCTCTGGTCTTCTTGCTCAGCCGCCCAAAGCAGCGCCGGTCGTGCCGCATGCTCCTATCTCCCGTGGCCGGCTGTGATGCCGCGGAGGCCTCACCGCCTCCTACTACTCCCACCGCTGGCCAGGCCATCCCTCTACTCACCCACACCCCCTGTTATTCTGTGGCGACGGTAGCCTCACACCGCAGCCGAACCAGTGAACCCTCGTACTCCTCTCCGTGTGGGCATCCACTGCCGCATCTTCCCCGGCTCCGTGTCGTCCCCTTCCTAGGCCTCGCGGTCGTCCACCGTCGTGGTGCTCTCGGCGTGGCGTGGTCAATGTGGTCAACGACGGACTTCCATCGGAAGAGTACTGTACGTGGAGAGGCTGACAGCTGGGTCCACGACAGCCGCAAGGAAGTGCCTCCTTATTACGCGCAAAATAATTATTCCTCCACCTGACAGCGGGGACCCACAGAACAGGCCACCGTATTTCACGAAAAAACGTTTCCCCCCTGACTGCTGGGACCCACCAGCTACATCTTCACACGCAAGGAAGTGCGTCCGAAAAAAAAACGATTCGCCCCCCTGACTGCTGGGACCCACCAGCTACATCTTCACACACAAGGAACTGCCTGACAGTCGGGACCCACCTGGTTGAAGCGTACGTAGTGTTGTCATTCTAGTCGCGAACGTGTACGTACATGCTGGTGGATGTAGAGGCGCGCACGTGTCGTAGTAGAGGCGCGCACGTAGCATGTACACGTACGTACAGCGGCCAGTGTGCAAGAAAAAAAACTAGCCACGCACGTGTACATACGGGCGGGGTCTCGAACGCCTACTCGCGCATACGTACGGCCAGGGCTCGTGTACATGGCTGTGTCAGAATGGAGAAACAACGTCGTCGTCATGTTCATGGGGAGCCAACCGGCTGGGTCGGAATGGAATGCGTCATCGTGTTCATCAGGAGGGCTTGGACGGAACAGGCGATGGAAACGAGGCCTGGCATACCGCAGAACGGAGGAAACGGCTTTGTGTTCGACCGGCCACGTTCGAAACAGGATCCTGTTCATCGGGAGGGGTCTGGCATACCACAAAACAGAGGAAACAGACTTGTGTTGGACCTCCTATGGTCGAAACGGGGTCCTGTTGATCGGGAGGGGTGTTGCGTACCGCAAAACGGAGGAAACAAACTTGTGTTGGAGCGCTACGGTTGAAACGGGGGTCCTGTTCATTGGGAGGGGTGTGGCGTACCGCAAAACGGGAGTCCACAGGATACTGTCCATCTCCACCGTCGACCTCCTCCAGCCTCCACGGGCTACTGTTCATCCACCATCGATCTCCTCCAGCCTCCACCTGCGGCTGTTCATCCACGGGCTCCTGTTCATCCAGCCTCCACCACGCGCTACTCCATCGGCTACTGTTCAACCACCCCTCTCCACGGGCTCCTATTCAACCACCCCTTCACGGGCTACTATTCATCCACCCCTCCATCGTCTACTGTTCATCCAGCCCTCCATGGGGTCGTCCTATTCATCCAGCCCTCCACGGGGTCCTGTTCATCCAGCCCCAACCGGCTCGATCGATCAGGGTCCTGTTCATCCACCCCACTGCTCACTGTTCATCCAAACCCCCCGCAACGCTCACTATTCATCCAGAGGCAGCATCGATCGGCTTCATTTAGTAGCAGTAGCGTAGGAATCGCTCGATCGGGTTCTGTAACACGTAGCCTGCAGTGCAATCTCTCGGGTTCAGTTAGAGCCCAACGCCTCGCTCGGGTTCAGTTAGAGCCCAACAGCTCGCTCGGGTTCAGTTAGAGCCAACGCGTCGCACACACACGCGTATGTGTACGAGTGAAACGTGCATCGCTCGGCCCCCGACCACCCACCGTAACTAGGAACTCGCCGAAATTTTCCTCGCCCTTGCTTCTACCATGGTTTTTTCCGTCATGGACTGCCCAAAGAATGTCATGCAGCTGCATCTCCGGCCTGCCCAGGACGAAAAGCCTAATTTCTGTCATGATTTTTTGTCAAAGAAGTAGGAGCCCACCACTTCTATGATGATACCGGGTTTTGTCACAATTATCGTCATAGAAGTGTCATAAGTATGATAGAATTTTTTTTCATTCGGCCCAAAATGTCACGGATGTGTCCTTTTTTTGTAGTGTAGGCATTGGATCAGTGATGGATAATTATGTCAGATGCAATTCCTCTTGTAATAGTTATAACATAGGGTGACACAGAACTAGCTCCAATTCATCAATGTAATGTAGGCATGTATTCCGAATATAGTCATACGTGCTTATGGAAAAGAACTTGCATGACATCTTTTGTCCTACCCTCCCATGGCAGCGGGGTCCTAGTGGAAACTAAGGGATATTAAGGCCTCCTTTTAATGGAGTACCAGACCAAAGCATTAACACATAGTGAATACATGAACTCCTCAAACTACGTTCATCACCGAGAAGTATCCCGATTATTGTCACTTCGGGGTTGTTGGATCATAACACATAATAGGTGACTATAGACTTGCAAGATAAGATCAACAACTCACATATATTCATGAAAACATAATAGGTTCTAATCTGAAATCATGGCACTCGGGCCCTAGTGACAAGCATTAAGCATAGCAACATCAATCTTAGAACATAGTGGATACTAGGGATCAAACCAAAACTAACTTGATTACACGGTAAATCTCATCCAACCCATCACCGTCCAGCAAGCCTATGATGGAATTACTCACGCATGGCGGTGAGCATCATGAAATTGTTGATGGAGGATGGTTGATGATGACGTCGGTGATGAATCCCCCTCTCCGGAGCCCCGAACGGACTCCAGATCAGCCCTCCCGAGAGAGATTAGGGCTTGGCGGTGGCTCCGTATCGTAAAACACGATGAAACTATCTCTTTGAATTTTTTTCTGCGAAAGAGGATATATGGAGTTGGAGTTGAGGTCGGTGGACATCCAGGGGGCCCACGAGGCAGGGGGAGCGCCCAGGGGGAGGGTGCGCGCTCCCACCCTCATGGACAGGCTGTGGGCCCCCTGGCCTTGATTCTTTCGCTAGTATTTTTTATATTTTCCAAAAATAATCTCTGTGGATTTTTAGGTCATTCTGAGAACTTTTGTTTCCGCACAAAAATAACACCATGGCAATTCTGCTGAAAACAGCGTCAGTCCGGGTTAGTTTCATTCAAATCATGCAAGCTAGAGTCCAAAACAAGGGCAAAAGTGTTTGGAAAAGTAGATACGACGGAGACATATCAATCACACACGCTCTTCGTGTATTTATCTCCCTCCGTCAAGGTTAGAATTCGTCTTTCTACCCTGTCCTACAAGTCTCTCACACAGAAACACACATGCTCTCTCTGTCTAACACGCCCACCCCTTTAATTCCGCCCACCCACAGCCACTAATGTCTCAAAGTATAATAATGTCTCTCACACATATGCCTAAGGTTAACTCGAGTTCCGAAACCATATGAATACATACAATGGGATTCCAGCAGAGCACCTTTTGTTTTGAGATCTCTCTCTCTCTCTCTCTCTCTCACACACACACACACACACACACACACACACGCACGCGCGCGCGCGCTCGCGCACATTATTTCTCGCTTCATTTTTTTCAGCACTTGCATGCACACCGTTTGTTTATCTTCGTGATGCTTTAAGTATGCCTCGCACAAATGCTATCTACCTATCCCTTAATATAGCTCGATACGTGTCACACAAACTCCTTCTCCCTACTAGCAAGATGCCCATGCGTTGCACGGAACATCAAGATGCATTTGTATGAGTAGTTTATCTTGTGGGAGAAAAGGATGAACGAGGGAATGCCTTATTTGCAAATGCAGAGAGGGGTGTGGGTATCTTTTTGGAAAATTGCCATAGTTTCCTTCCTATCCGTCGGATATAAATCGGATAGCCTATATTGCAGGATGGCAGGAACACCATCATCACCAACTCTATTTTTTATAATAGTAGAGATATGTGAGTGTCACTACCCCCCCCCACACCCACATACACACACTTCCCAACTCCGAAGGAGTAGGGTGACACCTCGATCTTGATACTAATCCATCGACTGGCTTCTCTCTCAAACACACACACACACACACACACACACACTTCCCAACACCGAAGGAGTAGGGTGACACCT
>NC_041385.1:398128463-398137543 GCF_002162155.2 Triticum dicoccoides | reverse complement strand
CCACCCAAACAATGACAGCAGAAGGGTGACAACTCGATCTGATCGTAGTCTGTCAATTGGTTTCTCTCTCAAACATTGTGTCTTTGCGCCTTGCTCAGTAGCGCCCTCGATATGTAGACTTCTCTCGCGCGCACAGCTGTAGTGACGATGACGCTGAACCCAGTGTGCCTTGTTTTTACCGGCCTCATGTGATAGTTTTCACCCTGTTTTCTGTCAGTTAACAAGGCAACCTTTTCTTTGTCACTACTAGTGAATCTAAAATCATTCGGGGCAGACATAAAATATATCACTTCAACCCAATTATCGCGGTAACTATTTTAAAAGAAACTAGCTAGATGCCCGTGCGTTGCACGGAACATCAAGACGCATTTGTATGAGTAGTTTATCTTGTGAGAGAAAAGGATGAACGAGGGAAGCCCTGATTTGCGAACGTGGAGAGGGGTGTGGGTATATTTTTGCAAAATTGCCATTGTTTCCTTCCTATCCATTAAATATAAATCCGACGGCCTATATTGCAGGATGGCACGCAAACCATCATCACCAACTCTGCTTTCTACTCCCTCTGTTCCTAAATACTCCCTCCGTCCGAAAATACTTGTCATCAAAATGGATAAAAAGAGATGCATCTAAAACTAAAATACGTCTAGATACATTTCCTTTTATCCATTTTGATGAAAAGTATTTCTAGACGGAGGGAGTATTTGTCTTTTTAGAGATTTCAACAAGTGACTACATACGGAGCAAAATGAGTGAATCTATGCTCTAAAATATGTCTACATACACATCCGTATGTGGTAGTCCATTTGAAATCTGAAAAAAAACAAATATTTAGGAACGAATGGAGTATAAGAGTAGACATGGAGATATATCTCCAGCATGTTCTACAACAAAAATGTGCTGGACTGGTTAGCACCGGATGCTCGCAACACGATGACATGAGTTCGAATTATGTCTTTAACTTTAGTTTTTTATATTACATATTACTTATTTAATATATACTTCTTTCGCTACTGTACTGTCAGTGGAACTCACAGAGTACTTAGAATACAAGATTAAGGATGGACTTGTTTCTTTTTAACTTTCTGTACGAAGCTGTAGCCACCCTGCAAGTCACGTGTACACTGTACATGCAATTAACTTTTTATAGAGGGACAATCATACACGCAATTAACTCAAATGGATTGGATGTCACTCTATTATTTCCAGCATAAGAGCATCTCCAACGGCAGCCGACAAATTTCCTCCCGCTTCCTTTCGTGGAGGACGACATCAAACGCCAGCGGCATACATTTTCACAACTCTAACCAACCAGATGAAATTCGTGAAAACACGGACTGATTTCATATAAGCATGAAGGATTTCGTATAGAAAAGCCGGATCTTCATATAAACATGATGGATTTCATTACATTTACATGAACTAAGCGGTGCCAATCCGGCTCTCTTGGTATAATTTATCCATTCTTAGAACAAATATTTGCCGCCAACTGGAGAGGGAGTACATAATCTAAATGTCTACCCACAGATTCCTTTGTCTTCCTCATGTCCGTCAGACACTTGCGGGGTCGCGAAGGTCCTCGGAAGAGACAAAGAAGCAAAGAAACCACCTGAATGCGCAGTCGTTGCCACGGCGGTGGCCTTCATGGGTCCCAAGTGGCGGCGGCCTCCCGTGTTCTACTTCTCCTCGACGATGGCGATGGACAAGGAGAAGCTGACCACCAACTCGTCGCTCTCCACGCACCCGGCTTCTATCTCTACCTGCATGGTGCTGCCGCAGGCATGGGAGGCGCGCCCCCAGACATGGGAGGCGCGGCCACTGCAAACACTGGTGGCGTGGTACGATGCAGCAGCGACGACGCCCGTACCGGCGTGCTCGCCGCCGTGCAGGCGTGGAGCCACTTGCCACTCCTCATCGAGCTGAACTAGAGCGGCGAGTTGCTGAACTACGCGCCTGCTTGGGGTGGCAACTGGCTCCGTCGGGCCAAGTGAGGTTGGTGAACCACCGAGTGGCCTCAACCGTATCCGGAGGGCTCGGCGGGCCACCCAGCTAGGTAATATACCGGAGAACGGCTCCTCGGAAGCCATTGGAAGAGTGGAGAAAATGGTGAAGGAGGAGATGGGGGAGCGGCGGAGGGGTGCGATTCTTGCCCGCTGTCTGTCTGGCCTCGTGTAAATAGTGGGCAAACGGTAGGAGCTTGGCCGGCGTCTGGCCTCGTTTAAACTGAGGGCGGACGGGAGGAGCTCATCCGGTGTTGCGTTTAATTCTGGCCCGCTCATGAACGGACGTGTGGCCGGAGTAGGATTCTCGGTTTGCATGCGGGTTTAACGGAGGGGTCTAATGGAGGCAAGGAGGCGTGTTCAGCTGGGCGTGCAGCGGGCGGCGCAGTACTATTTGATTTGACAGCGGTAATGAGCCGTCAAATCACAAAGGCCCTCTCCTCTCGTGAAACCGACCAAGCTAGACTGCCCCGCCCTCTAGCCTTTCGAAAAATGTATACTTTTGTACAGTAGTTGTATCGATGGATTACGCCATGTAGCAAAACTTGAAATTAAAGAAAAGGTGGTACATATAGAGAGCGCTCATCGCCAAATTATGCATATGGTACTATTAAAAAAAGCTAGTACATGCTTAAATGGGGTGCTAAATTCTATTAAAGAAATACTAGTATGCGCGTACTGAAGAGTTAAAGTAACAAGAAGAAACATAACATAGTTCTACTAGGGGCTCAGCACAACACACCCCTCAAATTAAACTAAGCACACCTGAAATTAAACTATGCAAGTAATCCGGTAGACACTGCATTAGAACCACCATGAGCAACGACACTGCCACCTTACTCGGAGTCCTCGTCCACGTCCTCTACTTCCTCCTTGTCCCTCTTCCTCTTGACTGATACTTCTTTGCTTGAACCGCACACTTGTCTCTTCCTCTTCATCCAACCCTTGTAGATACTGAAACAAAGGTAGCCATCCATTGCAGCATAGTGGATGTGGTCTATATCTAGTACATTCTGCTGCCATGCATGACGATAAAACGTGTAATGAGGTTTCTCCAGTTTACCGTACGAAGGATGAACCATGGCTCCTGCCAGAGTCAGCATTGAAGGCTGACCACTGGAGGGCAGCAGCCGATTCTTCTGGAGGTCGAGGGGGTTGCCTATAACGAGGCCTATCTGACCCAGGACTCTTTTTTCGTTCGTAAAGTCTACAGTAACGAATTTGACTAGGCCGCTCTTGAGGAAGTTCTTAAAATCCTGGCATTCAACATCGGCATGGCATATGTGGTAGACCAAGCATAAGTAATGCACGCAAACCTGGATCACGGCGGGCTTCTTCCTCTCTTCCACCTTTAGATCCTTCTCTCGTCCTAGGATTGTGGTGTACTCAACATCTAGCCTAGCGACCCACTCATCATCTGAGTTTTCGTACATGCGTCTGAAGCGAGCAAGGCATCCTTTCACTATCGCAGAAGAACGAGTGTAGATGACGTCGAGCTCATCGCCGATGATGGTTCTAACCTTGTAATCACAGCCGATCATGGAGATTTGTACGCCATGGATTTGGGAGGAGGGTTAGGATTAGTGGAACTGCCGTAATGTGAAAGGATGTGACGACTTGGAGCGAACCGCCATAATATTAAAGGACGTGCAGGGACGAGTAGGAGCGAACTGCCAGCGTGCGAACGGCAGGGTAGTGGCTTTCCATTCTCCCATGATACGGGCTTCCGAGAGCCCTTGGATCTGAGATCAAACGGTTGCATGGCGTGATTCTAGACCTATGGGTGAATATCCTATCCTGGAGGGTTATTCTAGAAATTTTCAGCAACTTAGCATGCGACCGTTCAATCTCAGATCCAAGGGCTGCCAGCATCCCGTATCATGGTCGCGCCTACCACGACCGTCACGTCGCTCACGCGGTCGCGCCCTTGGAGATTTAACATGGTGCGTTAGGCTATCTGATGTTGGCATGTCATACATAGTGATCACTTAGTCACTCATACTACAACAAGGTTAGCTATAAGGTTGGCTATAAGTGTATTTTTTTACTTCTCTCAAACTCTTTCTTCGTACTCTCCGTCCCATAATATAAGAACATTTTTTACACTAGTGTAGTGCCAAAAATGTTCTTATATTATGGGACAGAGGGAGTAGTCTTTATTGCATTTGCCAAGGAGTGACCTCTTCCAATGAAATGGTGCTTAGATGAGGTGCTAAGGGCATTAAATGGCTTAGCAATCAAGTCCCCAATGCATAGGTGCTTAGTTTTTTATTGCTAAGTTTGCTTCATTTAATTAGCTATAGACTCAAAATTGTCTTTTCACCTAGGTACACGCGCTTAGCACCATTTCTTCCTTGGGTCACCAAACTAGTCTCTCTCTTCTTAATTAACTTGCCACATCAGACTTTATGCCTATGTGGCAAGCTTAGCACCTGTAGGAGCAAGTAAGTACAATAGTGCGCTTTACATGGCATTTTTGCATATGTGGAGGAAAGAGGCAAGGAAAAAGTGGAGAAGTGGGCTCTCGTGCAAGAGCCAGCCTCTACATGGTGGAGCATTGGGAGAGGCACCTGTATGGAGGTGGTCAGGAATCGGGAGACTCACGCCGGTCGTAGCACCACAATTAAAATGATGATATGGCAAGTAAAATCACGGGGCCCCACCTGTCCAGCAGTAACTCGCTGTCAAATCACACAGCCCTGCGTTTGCAGCAGCCTACTCCCTCATCTTCTCGCATCTCTGTCGAACCGACTAGCCGGAACTGCCCCGCCTACCGCGTAGGAAAAGCCCCACCCTCAACTTTTAAATAGTACAGTATACTCCCTTCGTCTAGGTGGCCTTCCACTATGTAGTCGATGCCCAATGCATTAAAATACTACCGGCTGGGCAGCGATGCCCTGAAGATTTTACTTGGCACCGGTCTCACAATGTTGCATTCGTAGCCTGACAAAAAATGGGACCCAGATGCTCTATTCACATGAGTTACCTTAGCCTAGTTAGCTCTTTGAAGTGGGCCATGAGCCAATTGTTTATTGCTTTCTACATTTGGCACCGGCTGGGCATCGGAGGAGCTACTTGCTCCGGTTCCCTGAAATTTTTTATGGCACCGGCTGGGCAATGGAGGGCATCGGTTCCAAATAAACCAAAAGTGGATTTGGCACCGCTTTTGGCCTACATAGTGGAAGTCATCTTAGATTGTGCACCTTGACCAAGGTGGAGAGGAAAACGGGAGAACTTAAAGTTTATTTGCTACTCCCTCCATCCCATAATGTAAGACGTTTTTTGACACTAGTGTGTCAAAAAACGTCTTACATTATGGGACGGAGGGAGTAATTAATATCATTGTGTGTAACGAGCTGACCACTTCATGTCATGTTTGATAGTCTCAATTCATTAAAAGCATACAAGCCCCACATCTCTTATTGGTTGATTCCTCTATTTATGTGAAAAAATAAGAAACAACATGAGAGTTAATGCACCGTGCCTATGTGTTTTGGGACTATTTGGTTTACGTAAGATGACTTACTCACCTAGACGGAGGGAGTATTCGATTTGACAGCGGGCAGCGCAATTCTCGATATGGCTTTAATGCAAACGAGGGAGGGAGTAGCGGTTCCCAGAATGTTGAACGGCCAATGCATCATCCTTCAATTAATGCATGAGGGAAGTAATGGGAGGAGGACCGGGAAAAGAGGCCGCACGATGTGAATGCAACGCAGTTTGCCCTCATATAAAGGCACCCTTCCATTCCAATGCATCTACCACATCGTACGCACCTAAGCATTTGCCTAAGCACTTACACTAGCGTGAAAGAGCTCACTCCAGACCCATGGCGGCGATGTGCGCGAGCGGCCAGCGGCTGTGCCAGATGGTCCACGACGCCGGCCTGTGGCATGGCACCGAGGATCATCTCCAGATGGTGTTGGAGACCGGCTGGTGGATGGCCGCCGTCGACACCAACTATGACTCTCAGTTGGACTAGATGATCGTTGCCACCAGCAAAAAGTTCACCGTCCTCAAGAAGCATGCAGACGACATGTCCGTACTCCTCCAGCCCGCGTGCCCGGGCTCCTCATTGCCTGCCATCCTAATCGACCTCCATGGTCGGAACCTCTTTCAAGCACTGGTGGCCCTGCGACTGCCCGCCGACGCCATGAAGAATGTACACCTAGAGGTCGCGCTCGCCGCGAGGCGCCTCGCCCCGCAAGAATTCGTCGACCTACACATCCACGTGTATGAGCAAATCATGTACATAGGTATCTACAAGGCCAGTGAGGAATCTACAACGTTGGCCTTCCTCAACCGGATGGAAGCCTTGGATGCCTTTGGTGAGAAGCACCTCGACCTCGCCACAAAAGCCGCCACTCCTTAGCTGCCGGTCGGTGGCCCGGCACACTAAGTTGAGGAGGAGGAGGTCGTACATTGATGGATGCATCTTTCTTCTTGCCTTCTATAACCACCAGTGCGATCTCATCATCGTGGCTTTAATTCTTATTGTGCTATTGCATTCTCATTCCAGTCAATATCGACATGTGCTGTCCCTTTGCTTAATTATATGCATCACTGTAACTAGTACTCCATCTGTCAATTTATAAATTGTGCTTACCTTTTCCATCAACTTCGTGCAACACATGGGCATCTGTCGATTTATATGCATCACTGTAAGTAGTACTCCATCTGTCAATTTATAAGTTGTGCTTACCTTTCCCATCAACTTCGTGCAACACACGGGCATCTTGCTAGAAACACTAGAACATGCCAAAGCGCGTGTGACCAAACCGATGGTGCGCCAACCTAGCTACTATGTACCCTGCTTGTCTGGCGGAAATAGCCCCTCCATAGCGTTTCCAATCGTTATTTCTATCTATCGATCATGCCGAGGAGCAGAACCAAATGTTACAATTTATACATGTTTCCCTACTCCTACTCCTATGAAAGACTCAGTTGGTGATGGTGGTGTGTCTGCCATCCGTCGTTTCTGACCATTAGATCTACATCTAATGACTGTGAGGTAAGTTATGGCATTTTTGCAACAATAGCCCACTTCTCTGCTCCAATTTGCAGAAAACCCCTTATTATCTTGAAAGCAACCACATCCCTCCCTCACCTCATCAAAACAAACCGAGAGATATATTTTGTGTGAAAAGTACTCCCTTCGTTCCTAAATATTTGTCTTTCTAGAGATTTCAATAAGTGACTACATACGGAGCAAAATGAGTGAATCTACACTTCAAAATATGTCTATATAATCCGTATGTGATAGTCCATTTGAAATCTCTAAAAAGACAAATATTTAGTAATGGAGGGAGTAATATATTAGGAGTATATCAAAACAAGAGTGATTTCTTTCAAGTTTGTGAACAAGTACCACTATTCAACTACTTTGGATCCGTCGCAACGCATGTGCGCATTGCTAGTAAAAGGAAAAGGCCTGCCGCGTTCGCGTCGCACCCCCACACGCCCGGGAATCGGGAGTACTCCATGGCCCGTCCGGCACGACACATAGCTTAGGGAAGGCGTGTTGCCTAGCATTTTCACTTTCATGTGGGACCGTCGTTGAGGAAACCGACTATTGGCAAACCGCACCCCACCCGCCGCCGGGTTGGAAAACAGAAACGAGGGGAAGATATAGTTGTAGCACGGAAGCCAAGAAATTTGGTGTCAGATGGGGCTCGTTGATAGAGTAGGAGCATTCTGTACTAGTACTGCTCTTACTAGTACCAAGTTTGTACTATACAACTAGTACTACCACTATACAACTAGTAGGTACGTGCACGGCACATCATCGTAGGAACAAAAAACGGGAAGATCTTGTTTTGGGTGATTTATCTTTTTTTTCAGTCAATGTAGTGTTGGAAATATGCCCTAGAGGCAATAATAAAAGTATTATTATATTTCAATGTTCATGATAATTGTCTTTTATTCATGCTATAACTGTATTATCCGGAAATCGTAATACACGTGTGAATACAAAGACCACAATATGTCCCTAGTGAGCCTCTAGTTGACTAGCTCGTTGTGATCAACAGATAGTCATGGTTTCCTGGCTATGGACATTGGATGTCGTTGATAACGGGATCACATCATTAGGAGAATGATGTGATGGACAAGACCCAATCCTAAGCATAGCACAAAGATCGTGTAGTTCGTTTGCTAGAGCTTTGCCAATGTCAAGTATCTATTCCTTTGACCATGAGAGCGTGTAACTCCTGGATACCGTAGGAGTGCTTTGGGTGTATCAAACGTCACAACGTAATTGGGTGACTATAAAGGTGCACTACAGGTATCTCCGAAAGTATCTATTGTTTTATGCGGATCGAGACTGGGATTTGTCACTCCGTATGACGGAGAGGTATCTCTGGGCCCACTCGGTAATGCATCATCATAATGAGCTCAAGGTGACCAAGGTGTTGGCCACGGGATCATGCATTACGGTACGAGTAAAGTGACTTGCCGGTAACGAGACTGAACAAGGTATTGGGATACCGACGATCGAGTCTCGGGCAAGTAACGTACCGATTGACAAAGGGAATTGTATACAGGGTTTGATCGAATCCTCGACATCGTGGTTCAACCGATGAAATCATCGAGGAGCATGTGGGAGCCAACATGGGTATCCAGACCCCGCTGTTGGTTATTGCCCGAGAGTGGTCTCGGTCATGTCTGCATGTCTCCCGAACCCGTAGGGTCTACACACTTAAGGTTCGGTGACGCTAGGGTTGTTAGGAAGACTAGTATGTGACTACCGAATGTTGTTCGGAGTCCCGGATGAGATCCCGGACGTCACGAGGAGTTCCGGAATAGTCCAGAGGTGAAGTTTTATATAAGCGAAGTTGTTATACAGACACCAGAAAGTTTCGGGGGCTTATCGGTATTGTACCGGGGCCACCGGAAGGGTTCCGGGGGTCCACCGGGAGGGGCCACCCCTCCCGGGGGGCCACATGGGGCCGCATGGGATAGCAGCCAGCCCCTGGTGGGCTGGGCGCGCCCCCCACCTTGGGCCCATGCGCCTAGGGTTGGGGGGGAAACCCTAAAGGGGGCGCCCCCCTTGCTTGGGGGGCAAGTCCCCCCACCCTGGCCGCC